>NC_031495.1:63658698-63686354 GCF_000237925.1 Schistosoma mansoni | reverse complement strand
GGAAGATTCAAACAAACAATACTGAATACATTACTTTGGTTGCTACTCCATATTCAACCATTTTACATGAGTAGATCTTTTAAGGATGTTTATTTAAAAGAGCTTCAAATGCAACAATTTACAGAGTTGATAGGAAACTAGATTATTGATCTAAGCAGTTAACCTTAAAAGAATTAGTCACTAGTTTCAATGCATTCTGGAAACAAAGGCAAAATCTGAAGTTAAATTTTATGTTCACTCATACATGGTGGAACTCCATCACACTTATAGGGACGCTGTAAGTATCGAGATAAGTTTACTGCATTGATTATCGATGATAATCGAAACATTACATTATGATTCACCCGAAGTTTCTGTCGTTATTACAGAATTCTTTCATATGTATGGGATTCTGGAAATATCCGAATACCTACTAAAAACGTAGTTTTAAGTGAGGGGCTTTGGTTACTTTCCATCACTTTGTGGCTATGATATCCAGTGTTTTATCATATATGAGGAGTAACAAGTTTTAGTGTTAAGTCCTCCGAAATGACAATAAGCCTGTTATTGTAAACTTCAAGCGCATATTCCCAACAGTAAAAAGTCAATCATACAATGTAGAACTTGGTACACGTGTGCATCGGTTTATGTTGACATATGACTAGGACAGCGAGATGAAATACAAATGTCAGATTAGTAGAAGTAGTATAACAGTAGTGGTAGTAGAGAAGATGGGTATAATGCTTCTAATCATTAACTTTCAGGTTTCGACCCCTCAACAATTATTTTGGGAACTACCAAACCACGTTAGGTAGAAAAGTACATAAGAGCAATCTTTAAATTATCCGGAAAACGTATCCCTATTCGATAAAATAAATGCCGCTTCTTACTGTCCAACAAAATTGTAAACACTGGCTATTCATTTCTCGAGAATGACATTTTAAGTCATTAAACATAAGTAACTATTATTTCCTGACACATTTCTCAACTGCGTATGGTGACTGGCATAGTTTTACAAGCTTTACCATCAATAATATTAACTTCAAATACACTTAAACATTTTAAACAAAGATGGATAGTGGCTAGCAGTGGAATCCAGTTCGAAGCGCATTTCGTCCTATTTTGGACTCGTCAGCTGGGTGTACCTGCATCTTAGAGTTGATGTTCACTCTGGGACTCGAACCCAGTACCTTTCGCTTCAAACACCATCATGTTATCCACTGGTCAATAGCAGTCCTAACACATCAATATGAAGATTTAAACAAACAATACCAAGTGGATTTAAAACGATAATTATACACCACTATTTCAAAAAAAACATTTTAGTAACTAACCACTTAATGAAAATCCTGAAGCATGTAAATCTCGATTACCACGTATTGTACGTATATTAGTTGACATTGTCATTAAATTTTCATTGGATGAACAAACTTTTGTTTGTTCACTATTTTGATTATTATTTTCAAGGTTGTTTGGTATTTTTGAAATGGTTGTTAATTCTTCATTTAAATTATTCATTGTCCAAGGTTCACGAACAATAGGGATTTGATTTGTTTTACGCAACTAATGAGTTGATTTGAAAAAAAACAAGTAACATTTCCATAGTAACGAAAAAGAACAACATTATTTTATCAGAAGAGGTTTCGTTGAGATTACAGTATTTTCATAGTTGAAAGCATGTGTCAATTGAAGCTAGACCACCAAGGAAAACCTGGAAGCACTGGACGGCCGTTTCGTCCTATCGTGGGACTCTTCATCAGTGCGCATCCACGATCCCGCCTCGCGAAATTCGAACCCAGGACCTACCAGTCTCGCGCCAGAGCACTTAACCGATAGACCACTGAGCCGGCCGGCATCCGATGGTGTTTATATCTAACTTCAACCAATCCACGAAGTTGAGCAACCGTTCACCAATTGTCTTCACTGAGTTCCTATCTCATAACAGACGTTGTTTGAACTCCACTAGTCACTGATTCTCACTAGAACTTTTGGATTTACCTCTTGAAGTCAGTGGAACAATCATGAAGGACGGCCGTCCAGTGCTTCCAGGTTTTCCTTGGTGGTCTAGCTTCAATTGACTCATGCTTTCAACTATGAAAAAACATTATTTTGATTATTCACTGCTGAAGACTTCTAAACTAGAGCGAATAAACTGTTCTATACTCGATGATTTTCAGTAATGTACGCCAGCTGAAATCAGTCCCTGATAAGTATTTAATACAAGTTAAAGTTGCCAAAAAACCCATTTCATCTAAATTAATGTTTATATTTGTTACTTAAATATACAGTTTAGGTTATCCAGTAATTCAACATTAATTCAATGAATGTCGATATATGAGACTAATATATAGTGCATGTCACTTAAGTATACGTAAAATTGATGAATCCACAACTTAAACGCTTGAAATTGACTTCGTAGCTGTTTCCTAGATCACCAGAACTCTTCCATACTTGAGGCCTGAACAACAGAGGAAAGGTGTAGTGTCTAGTACTATGTCAGGCCGATATTAGTTTATTATAACATTCGGACAGGCTGATCTATTCATTCGTGTTCAGTCACATTTTGACCTTGTTAATTATTTGCTTATATATGAACGTATGTGTGTTCATTACTTATCCTACTCATAACATGTCTATAGCTTAATTTTGTCTGACTACAAATATTGAGTCACACTTACTCAAATCGAATTGGTTCACTTTCTTTACTTTGCTCTCCCGCTTTTCGTTCTGGATGTTTGTCCGGATCAACGAGTGCATGAAAAATACGTATTCGAAATTCATTCTCGTATTCGACTTATTCCGTTATTCATAACGCGATTTAAGTCGATACGAGGGTAGCTGAGATGTATATTTCGATAACATTATCATACAATCTAATTAGAGTCAAGTTAAAAGGCCAACAAAAGTACAAAGTAGAAGAAGCTTTACTTCAAGGTTTCTTAATGCACATGATATAAGATTATTTACAAGCCTATATAAACTTTGGTTACCTCTGAGAGACTACTGAATCCAGTTACAGAGCAGACAGTTATCCACCCAGAATATGACATAAAATGAGTCAGATTTCTAGAAGTTTTTGTATCAAATAGGGATTGGACTAAATGTTCATAACCTTTTTCATAGTTTCCAAAGTCCTTGTGGAAGAATTCTAGAAGGAACCAAAATAAATGTCCCTAGTATTTTGCTACTTTATAATCATTTGACTATACTGTGGTTTATTCAAAAATCCATCTCATAAAGATGAATTCACTATCCATCTTGATTCTTATTGTTTTTATTTAAAAGAAGGTTTATGTATAGTTTCTCAGATAACCTTGTTCCTTAATCTAATTTGTACTCTTATCTAACGTGTTGTTAAATGGATGAGTCAGTTAGTCAGTCAACTACAACGTAGGACCAGGCACATATATGCATCGGTCCAAGTTGTCATACCTCATTAACACAGCAAGATGAGTGGTAAATATTTATTACATTGGAAGTCATTTGTAGTGAGTATTCTAAATGATAAACTATTGAAAAGCTTCAATAAGGTAAATAGAAATAGAACAACATAAAAATTCATACATGATAGATACAAAGTATAAATTAGATAATCTCAACGTTTCATCTTGCAAACTAATCAAAACTTCCTTAGGGAATGAATGAAAACTAATACAAAATCATACTGAAAGCTTGTCTAGTTATATTGTGATGTGGGTTGCTTATATCCATATAAGTAGCATATGACGATGGCCAGGCAGTTTGATTATTTCCTTAATGTATGTTCCATCCACTTCCAATGTCCTTTCCTAATTTCCTGTTCACCTGAAAGCTGGTTTGTCCTCTCCCATAAAATGCTGTTGTTGATAGTATCTGGCCAGTGAACGTTGAGTATTTTGCGTAAACAACTGTTTATAAATACTTGTATCTTCTTGACGATGGATGTAGTAGTTCTCCACGTTTCAGCTCCGTACAGTAGAACTGACTGTGTTGACGTTCGTATTAAAGATTCTCAATTTGATATTGGTTGAGAGAAAGTTCCATACGTTATTCGATTGTAGAAACGCTGCCCTTGCTTTGCCAATCCTCGCCTTTACGTCTCCATCCGATCCTCCTTGTTTATCAATGATGCTTCGCAGGTACGTGAATGTTTCCACCTCTTCCAGAGTTTCATCATCAAGTAAGATTGGGTTAGTGTTCTCCGTGTTTAAGTTGGGAATCTTGCTTTTTCCTTTGTGTATGTTGAGGCCTATTGATGCAGAGGCTGCTGCTACATTGTTGTCTTCTGTATTTGTTGATGTGTATGAGGTAGGAGGGTTAGGTAACCTGCGAGTCTAAATCGTCTAATTGATTCTGAGATGTTCATTGTATTCCGTGCTTCCTGTCAGATGTCGACGTCTTCATAATCCACTCAACCACCAGAAGAAAAAGGTAGGGAGAGAGTAAACCGCCTTGTGTGACTCCGGTCCTTACTGGAAATGCATCTGTCAGCTGTCCTTCATGCACAACTTTGAACTGTAGTCCGTTGTATGAAATTCGGAGAATGTTGACAATCTTTTCAGGAACTCCATAGTGTCGAAGAAGTTTCCATAATGTTCTCCTGTCCACGCTGTCAAACGCCTTCTCATAGTCAATGAAGTTGATGCATAGTGACGAATTTCATTCAATTGACTGTTCCACGATGATCCGTAATGTCGCACGACCGATTCTTACGGAATCCAGCTTGTTGATCTCGAAGTCGAGCGTCTATTGCATCTTTCATCCGGTTAAGCAACACTCTATTGAAAACTTTTCCTGGAACTGACAACAGTTTAATGCTTCTGTAATTCTCACATTTGCTCAGATCTTTGGTATCTTGATGAGGTATGAGTTCCAGAAAGAGATTAGTTTATCTAATAAATTACCAATAATCATTCATAAAAAATAAATCTATTTTTCTAATGACTTACTCTTTCAAATCCATTAACCTGATCATAAATCGTAGAAGGAAATAATTTTCCTATTTGTAAACTTCCTTGTGGTTGATTAGATTGACATTCATTTAGTTTATTACATGGGTTAATCATTAAATCATTCGTTGTTCCTTTTATAAGATTACCATTATATACTACTAATCTACCATGATGAATAACTATAGATGGATATTGTATAGTACAATCAGTTATATTTTCATATGACCAACATATTAAATCAGCATCGGATCCTGGATATAAACATCCTTTATATGGATATAAACCTAAATAATGTGAAGCATTAGATGACGTAAGACTAACAAATGTAGAAGCATCTAACCATCCTGTTGGCTAATAAACAATTAAGAATAAAAAAGAAAAAAAAATAATTTGGATAAGATAATCATTATGAGTAGTATCGGTCTATAGCAGCTCATATACAATTGAGTTTTGTTTACATCTAATTTGGCTAAACTCTTTTGTTAATTTATTTAACGGACAGAGTCATTCGTACAACAACAACCTATCTATACTTATTGTACCTTCATTATGTACGCTTGAGCATTGCTTACTACTTACACATGTATTCATTCTGCTAGACTTACTACCAATCGCTTAATTGATTCGATGGTTCATGCTTTTCCATTTGTATATATATGTACATCTTAATCCTGTTCACTGCACTGCACTCGCTCATTCGACTCTCACGCTCACTCGCCTGCTTTACGGTACTACTCTTTCATGCTTGCTTAACGTGCTTGTAATTTTGAATATCTGTGTGTGGTTCAATAATAACAATGATAATAATAATAATAATGAACCTTTGGAGTAAAGTGCTTCTCGCATATCTTGCGCCTTTTTTCTCGTGTTCAAGTTGCTGAGTAGTTTTAGCTTGGGGGTTACAAGAACAGCTTAGGAACTAAGCATACCGTTCAATTAGCAAGACTTATCATTTTATTCTATAAACATGTATGAAAGCTAATTTAAACTCTGGCCAAATCATCCAGCAGTTGGGTCACTAAATATCGAACAGATCATCGATCTCCGTCAAGGTCAAAGACAATGAACGCGCATCAGTTAATCATACGCCATAGACCTGCCCATGCGGCAGTGGTTTTACTTTCGCTTGTATCTATTTTAACTAATATATTGCTGTAATAACGTCCTTTGTGTTGTACAGTCTAGAGAGCATCCATAGTCCGTTGATACTTCGATGGGGCAATCCACGTAAGGTGCTGACCGCGAGATGTGACTTCGAATTTAGCTTGTTCGTTACACCGTTGTCATCTAACTCGAGTAGGCCTCCATTCGACATAGATCATCAACGTTGATGGTCTACAATTCTTTCAAGTTTTGTTCAGTATAAACGTTTGTATTATTTGATATAATGAGGAAAGTATTAATCGATTAGGGAATTTTATTTTATTATATACAAAGCCTATTCTACTGTTTTGTTCTCTGATGACGTATCAATTAGAGGGGAGTTACGTCATAATTCCGGCTTCATGAGCAACTATTGCTCAGTCACATTTTATCATTGAATATCAATACAATATAATCAATATTGAGTTTACTAATTTAACTATCATTAAATGTTTTATCATTAAATCACAAAATTTTAATCCATAACACTTTTATAATTTCAATAGTTGAGATCATGAGTCAGTCGAAGTTAGACAACCATGGAAAACCTAGAAGCACTGGACTGTCGTTTCGTTCTATTGTGGGACTCCTCAGCAGTGCACATCCACGATCCCACTACGCGAACTTCGAACCCAGGACCTATAGTCTTGCGCACGAGCTCTTAACCTCTAGATCACTGAGCTGGCCGGCATCCAACGGTGATAATGTCTATTTTTATAATTCTTAACTTCATTTTTACTTTCTTTTGCAAATGTTAAATGATAAAATGTGCATTCACGAACACTTAGATGACTCATAATTGAGAGAAAATGCCTGATAATTAATCATACAATATGTATGTAGATAAGATTAATTTCTTCACTAATCCTCGGTTAACTATTGTAGAATCCAACGAATAGAATGACGAGAATCTCTACAATATCTCCATTCTGATGATAATCATCATGTACATACTTGGGATTAAAACAACTGTCAACTAACTTCAAAGTGAGAATCTTCAATACGAACGTCAACACAGTCAGTTCTACTGTACGGAGCTGAAACGTGGAGAAATACTACATCCATCGTCAAGAAGGTACAAGTATTTATAAACAGTTGTCTATGCAAAATATTCAACATTCACTGGCCGGTTACCATCAGCAACAGCGTTCTGTTGAAGAGTACAAACCCGCTTTCAGGTGAACAGGAAATTAGGAAAAGATATTGGAAGTGGATCAGAAATACATTATAGAAATCACCAAACTGGATCACGAGGCAAACCCTAACTTGGAATGGTGAAGGGATATGGAAGAGAGGAAGGCCAAAGAACACATTACGCCGGGAGATTCAAGCAGAGATGAAAGGATGAATGTTAACTGGAAAGGACTGCCCAGGACAGAGTTGGATGTAGAATACTGGTGGTTAGCCTGTGCTCTTCCACGAGGGGTAACAGGCGTAAGTAAGTAAGTAATATACTAATGATTAACTTCAAGATGGACTTCCTGAAGTTCTAATGAGGAACAATGATCAATAGAGTCTAATTTGTGTTGGGTGGAGACATTTACCCATTTCACGTAATAAATGAAGAGTTGTGCAAAATCATGGGTTGATTGAAATTAGATTTCAACACCATTGGATGCCTACTCAGTGGTTTAGAAGTTAAGTGTTAACGCGTAAGACTGAAGGTCTTGGGTTCGAGTTCAACGCGCAAAATCATGTGTGTACACTATTGAGAAGTCCCATACTAGGAAGAGATGGTCGTTCAGTGCTCCCAGGTTTTCTTTGGTGGTCTAACTTCAACTGACTCACGCTTTCAACTATGAAAGTTTAAATCTTACCTAATTTTTTCTGGTTAGCGTTTTTCTTAGCGAGTTGGTTTTCTAAGGGATGGGGTTGCTTACCACATGCCTAACCCTCCTCCTTTATCCGGGGTTGGAGACTGGCAGTAGCCCTCGGAGGAGTTACAGGTGAAGTTGACATGCAAATCTTATATCAATGATTAATAAAATTTAGAATCCTATACACTGAATTACTTTTCTTGTTTCAAATCATACAAAAACTTCAGTATGATTACGATAATAGTTCTACAACAATGAAGAAATGATTGAAAGATATTCATAAGTCAGTAAAGATGTATTCTATGCCCTAGAATTGATGAATACATCAATCAATTTATTCTTATTTGTCCTCATACAATTCAGTTCACTATGCTGATTACTTTTAAACGTATTAATTAAATGTTAGTAATTAAATGAATTAACTTAATACCTGCTACGATTTGGGTTGCTGGGCAGTATCCTAACCCTCACATAAATCGAATGATAAAGTTTGGCGCATACATAGATTTGGTGCCTCCTTGTACCAATGTTTATGTGTTTAAATAAATAAATAAACTTGTTAGTTGAATTCATGAGTCAATTGAAGCTAGACCAACATGGAAAACTTGGAAGCACTGGATGGCCGTTTCGTCCTAGTATGGGACTCCTCAGCAATGTTCAGCTACAATCCCACTTTGCGAGATGCGAACCGAGGGCGTATCGGTGTCATGCACGAATGCTCAACATTTAACTTCGATTGACTCATGAATTCAACTATGAAATTACTAAAATCTTCACAAAAACCCTCTTCTGAAAATAAACTTGAATGAATAAAGTACTATGCCAAGTTCAATGGTATTTCAGTTCAGCAAATAATTTATGTAAAATAGGATAGTTTATCCTAGTGATTATATGAATGAATATCATTAATTTACAATGATTTACCATGAAGGGTTATATGTGACTCATCTTATAGTAAGGAATGAATAGAGAAAACCGATGTATGTATATGTGTGTGTGAGAGAGAATTGGGGGAGAGTGGGTGAATAAAAGTTCCTCTTAGTACATTTATTTGTTCTTTTATGTAACTATAGTCACAAAATTGACTTTCTATCTGATTAGGTGGATAATTTTTACGAATAAAAAACAAACAAACAGTTAAGATCAAACTCTTTTCATAAACCATAAGATATATGATACACCATTTCTCTCTTTTTTACCTTCATAATTAAAATGTTAATCAATTCAAATGTTCCATCTTAATTTTTTTTCTGGCCGGCGTTTTTTTAGCGATTTGGTTTTCTACGGGATGAGGTCGCTAACCCCATGTCCAACCCTACTCCTTTACCGGAGCTTGGGATTGGCAGTAACTCTAGAAGAACTACAGGCGGAGTTCAAAAGTTCCATATTGATTATTTAACAAGTGTACATTTAAACAAAATTCACTCAGCAACTAATTAATCCATTTTTCTTTTCTTTTTTCTCTTTTATTTTTAACGGATATTTAATCTTAATAGTTGAGATCATGAGTTAATTGAAGTAAGACCACCATGAAAAACTTGGAAGCACTGGGCGGCCGTTTCGTCCTATTATGAAACTCCTCAGCAGTACGTCTCCATAATCCCTCCTCGCAAGATTCAAACTCAGGACGTATCGGTGTCGCGCGCAAACGTTTACACTCCATAAGTCACAACTTCCTGCTAAGAATTTAGGAACTCATCTTGAAATAATTTATTGAACTTAATCTATGACAAAACATCAACTGAGGATTGAAAGAACTCTTCAGTGAACATCTTAATCATTCATTTGTTAATATATATAAGATTAACTTACTTGATTATGTGGTATCTCCGATAATAATGAATTTGATGTACAACATACAGTAATATGAATCGGTGGAATTTGTCGTTTTGCTTCAGAAATTTTTTCAATTATATTCATACCATTGATAGAAGTAAAAATGATTGGACAATTTATTGAAGTAGCAAGAAATATACATTTTTCAATGGATCTTAATTCTAACTAAATATAAAAAAAAGTAAAGTGAAGAATACCATTTTATAAAATGTAGCTTTTCCAAAAACTTTCAAGTGAAGTTAAGATATAAGCATATGATAATTCATTAGACTTGACGGAGAAGCTTTGGAGAATGTGAAAACCTTTACATATCTGGGTAGCATCATTGATGAACATGTAGTGCCGCGATTCGTTAATCGTTCGTTTCGATAACCGATATAATTCTAATCTTAACGGCGCGTAAAATCAAAAGACAAAGGATAGCAGCAACTACAGTTTATTGTCGAATAACTCAGGTCAGAAAGTTAACAACACCTGAGCGAATAATAACGAGCGAGTGAACAGGCGAATTAGCGAAGGAAGCGAACGAGGCGGAAATGACATGCAGTGGAGATGGCCGGGAAGCCAACTCGAGAGCGAAGCAAAAATAATGCGTATTGGAGATGGCTGGGAAACCAACTCGATTTAAGCAGGCGTTAATCAACATTTATAGTCGGACAAAAATGAGTGACAGACATATGATGAATAAGATACGAAGTGTGCACACATATACGCTCATATAAAAAGTACTCAAGGTTAATAAGCAAATGATTAACAAGATCAAAAGATGACTCAATGTACAGGTGAATTGGCTTGGCCAGTAGCTAGAATAAAGTATATGGGCTTAACATAACAACTGATACTACAAACACGGTGGATCTGATACACATGTGAGGGCAAAGGATCGGTAAAGCAAGAGCAGTATATTTACAACTGAAGAACATCTGAAACTCAAAACAATTGTCAACCAACACTACATTCAGAATCTTCAATACAAATGTCAAAAGAGTTCTACTGTATGGGGACAACTACGAAAGCAATCATCCAGAAGATACAAGTGTTTATTAACAGTTATCTACGCAAAATACTTCGGATCCGATGGCGAGACAATATCAGCAACAAGTTACTGTGGGAGACAACAAACCACATTCCAGCGGATGAAGAAATCAAGAAGAGGCTCTGTAAGTGGATTGGGCACACTTTGAGGAAATCACCCAATTGCGTCACAAGACAAGCCCTCACATGAAATCCAGAAGGCCAAAGGAGAAGAGGAAGACCAAAGAACATATTACGCCGAGAAATAGAGACAGATATGGGAAGAATGAACAAAAACTGGATAGAACTAGAAAAGAAGGCTCAGAACAGAGTGGGTTTGAGAATGCTGGTGGGCGGACTATACTCTATTGGGGGTAACAGGCGTAAGTAAGTAAGTAACTAATCCATATATGTACTTCCAATGGAAATCTTCATCACAATGTGATGATTGGAACTAATGAAAATCAGACAGTACATTAAACAACTATTTCATCCTCGTGGAGGTTTCCTTATTAGTTTAGAAAATATGATATTGCACAACCTTTCATCCATTGTCTGAGGTAGATAACTGTCTCACACCTTACACGGATTTGACTCTACGGGTTGAAATACTACAATCGCCACAAATCCCCATATTGTTGTTCACTTAGTACAGTTTGTTTGAATCTTCCCATTGATGTCTTAGCACTGCACAGTATGCACATATGCAAATTAGAGACTGACCAGTTGCAGTCTTAAACATCAATGGGAAGATTCAAACAAACTGTACTAAGTGAATTTAAAACTTCACCCTATCGCACAAGCAAGTGGCTATCAGGACTCAGTAGCTGAGTGGATAACGAGATGGCGTTTGAAGCGAACAGTACTGGGTTAGAGTCTCAGAGTGAACATCAACTCTGAGATGCAAGTACATCCAGCTGACGAGTCCCAAATAGGACGAGACGTGCTTCCTGGATTCCACTGCTAGCCACTATCCATCATTCCCCATACTTTTATATAGTTAAGATCATGAGTCAGTTGAAGCTAGACCACCATCGAAAACCTGGAAACACTGGACGGCCGTTTCGTCCTATTATGGGACTCCTCAGCGGTGCGCATCCACGATCCCGCTCTCGCGAGATTCGAACACAGGACCTACCAATCTCGAGCCAGAGCCCTTAACCGATAGACCACTGAGCTGGCATCTAACTGTGTTAATGTCTAACCTCAACCAATCCACGAAATTGCGCAATCAACTTCCATTGTACTGAGGTAGATACCTGTCTCTACCTGACATGGATTAGCTCCACTGGCCACGACTTTCCCCATACTGCTAGTTCAAAAACACACACTCGACCTCATATTTAATCGAACTCTGAGGTTACAGTTCTAGTGCCAAACATACCATTGTTGAATTTCCATTTCGGGAATTCAACTGTCTCTACTCTGAATGAGGATTACATAACAAATCCTAAATCTGTTTTCTATAGTCTGAATTCACTCTTCCATCGGATATTCTTTTTCGTGTATTGTGATAAACTACTTAATATATGAAAGTAGTCTGTATGTGTTCAACAATTATTTCGGTTATCGACTATTTTGTTGAAAAACTACGACCAAACTCTAGAGTTATTTTTGATTTCAGCCCCTAATACCTTCACAAATATATTTTCCTTCGTAGTATCTTCCATACACTCCACACACAAATAATGTCAAATTATTCCTTGGAAATCGAACGAAAGTTGTCCTAACATATGTCTGACCAATTCCATGAATTGTGTTCTGTAACATCTGGCGTTTACTTATAATAATAAACAACTCATACAATTGAAGTCCATTTCCTTTTTGATGACCTACTTCTTGTTCATTGTTGTGATGGAATATATCCTTTCATCCATCACTAATTCTTTCTTATGTACGTTACTCCTTGATTATTTTGGACGACTTGTTAAGTTTCACAACGTAACCTTCAAGTTATTCTTTTTGTCTGGCATTTACATCACAATCTGATATTCTCTAATATATGATAAGTGTTTTAACTAAATTTTTATGTACTTATTTAAAAGACAAACTTTCTATTCAACTTTGCTTTTGATACAATAACTGATGACTGGACAATATATTATTCACTCAGATCACTTCTGTTAACTCATATGCCTTCCGTGATTATTTTCGCGCGGCGGGATTGTGAATGCGCACTACTGAGAAGTCACACAATAGGACAAAATGGCCGTCTAATGCTTCCAGGTTCTCCATGGTGGTCTAGCTTCAATTGACTCATGATTTCAACCATATAACATTACTAAAATCTCCACAAAAGCCCCTTTTAACAATTTTGATTTGGTTCTCTATCCTCTGAAGAAGTGGCTTGCAATGAGTTACGAAACATCAGAAAATCTAAATTTTCTACTCATTAGATTATTACAAATAGATTTTATGTACTTACATCATTTTGTTTATTCAAATAATCATTTGAACAATCGTATGTTGCCTTTCTTAAATCAAATTTGATCAAAGCAATTGAACCAGTTTGTTTACATTTATCCAAAGCTTTTAATAAATTCGTAATATATAATGAATCTTTAGAAGTTTTATCCATTTCCATTGGATCAATAATAAACTGTTGATTAGTTTGTTGATTCAGATCAAACAGGTTAAGCAATAAAAAAATAAGAAAATAGTTGTAGTCATAAGAACAATCATTGTATGTTTATTTCATCCTAGTATAGGACTCATTATACCAACATGATAAATGGATACCTGAAGTGATCAATCAAACTCATCTAGGGGAATAAATACTGAATCAAATCATCATAGTCGTTGAATCATTATACCATCTTATGCTTGCCAGATATATCTGTTTTATAGAGTTGAGATCATGAGTCATTTGAAGCTAGACCATCATGGAAAACCTGGAAGCACTGGACGGCCTTTTTGTCCTATTGTGGGACTCCACAACAGTGCTCATTCACGATCCCGCCTCACGAGATTCGAACCTATCGGGCCTATCAGTCTCGCGCCAGATCACTTAGCCATCTGGCAGGTCCTGGGTTCGAATCTCAGCTAAGTCATGATATTCACTTGGTATTGCTTGCTTGTATCTTCCCATTGTTGTTTAGGACTGCAACTGAGAAAACATGACAATTAAGCGGTTACAAAAAATGGGACTACTAAGAAGCTCCTTTTATTTGTAATTACGGTAATCAATTGACTTATAGACCTTGCGCAGACTACCTTGACGATGTTTTCTTTCGATGTAATACATGTTAGAGGAAGAAGTCTGCCAGAATAAGAACTTTTTTCTCTCGATCCAGATTGAGACTAAGGTAAATTATATTAATTGCTATGAACTGTATCATAAAAGCACCAGTATTATTAGCTGCAACATTCCCAGACGTTACTAAAGTTTCGACTGTTCAGAGGTACGAGTGTTTTAGGGATATATGCGTAATAAAAATGACAAACTTACACATCCCGAGTACATATAAACAATACTGAAGCTATGTGATCGAGGTTGAGAGAGTTTTTGTGACCTTATCATGGCTTTAGATACTGAGTATTATGAAGCCATATGGATGAGTTCCTCTACCTTATACATTACAATTTTAAAACCTTTGAACCTCTTTCTAGCCTGGACATGTATAGTCTCACCTGTTATTCAATAAAAAGTAACAAACTTGGTTAAACTCACTAGAAACGAATTAATTCCATACTGTTTAGTTAATTGTTCTATTTCGTTTATTTGATTCTCTTGAATTCCTTCAATAAAACCAATACGAATAATAATATCACACCAAAATTTTACTTCTTTGAATGTATTTCTATATTTTATTACAAGATCTATAGCTGACGAACCTTTTGGACATACAATCGTATCCACTAGGAAGATATTTTAAAAAAAATTATGAATCTAAATTTATACTACTTAAAAAATTTAGTAAATAAAAACTAAAACACAAATTTTTAAGGAAATTAAAAAGAAAATTGTGCAGATATAGTTTTTAATTACTAAATTATTTAATATCAGAAGGGGTTTTGTGGATATCATAGTAATTTTAATAGTTGAGATCATTGACTAACTGAAGCTAGACTACCATGGAAAACTTGAGGAGTCCCACAATAGGACGAAACGGCCGTTCATTGCTTGCACGTTTTCCATGATGATCTAGCTTCAATTGATTCATGATCTCAACTGTTAAAATTATTGAATTACTGTCAATTATTTCAGCAGTAGATAACTATGATTTGATTGAAGTTAGACACTAACACAGTTGGATGCTGGCTCAGAAGTTTAGAGTTTAAGAGTTCATGCGCGAGATCGACAGTCCCGAGTTCGAGTCCCATATGAGGGGTTTTGGGTGTGCATTGTGATGGAGTCCCACATTGTTACGAGGCAACTGTCCAGTGCTTCTGGGTTTTCAATGGCGGTCTAGATTAGATCGACTCATGAATTCAGCTATTTAAATTACTACAATCTCCACAAACCCTTATTCACATATCAATGTGATTATTGAGGGTTTAGTTTATTTTTTTCCCTCCCCTAGATTCTTTTATCGACTAACCGTACTAAGTCATTCAACCTAGCATATACTACATAGGACTGTCTCTGAATGTTAAGTAAAAACCTAATAATGGTTAAGTGTTATAGTACCGCTTGCCAACATAATAACTTGAGAAGTAAACTGACATTTCATGTAATTTCACTGTTTTTCATCACAGAAAGGTAAATTCGGAGACTTGACTTTCTTTCTTTCTCTCTGATTCATATCAGATAATAAACTTCTCAGATCCGGATTTCCTGGGTGTATGCTGCTTTCAGAGACATTATGTTATGATACAGTGATTCTGATAATCATAAGTTACCCAGCAAATAGAATCTTTCAATTATAAAACTTACCAATTGTTGTAGTTCCACCAAGTAAAGCCTCTTTTGTATAACTTACATAGGCTTCTGTATCAATCGAATGAATATCTTGTATTAAATAAGTAGACATATCAATTCCAGCTGGCATAATTAACATTCCAGTAGCATCGAGTGTTGGAGTATCTGGCTGAACTTCAATGTTTGTGCCAGTTGACCTAATTTGTTATAAATTGGAACAACATAAATCTAAATTATTCATTGATTAATCAAATAAAGATTAGCAAATTTCAAGTCTCTTTATTAAATAAGATGTGGTAAATGGTAGATGATTGAAGTCAACTAGCAACTCGACCGCTGATGAAATCTCATGCATGAGGCTTGATGATAAGTAATAACCAGAATGAGACGCAGCTACCCTTATTTCTGTCAACTTTCAACAACTACTTAATATAAGAAACAAATTACATCATGAGTTTGGATGATATGTCTCCGAAATGACCATAGAAGAGCACACGGGGTTTATTCTTTATCTTCCTCTAGATCTACGTTGACTATGACTGTCTGATATCATGATATTGTTTCACTTATACTAGTTTCCATATTGTTAATTTAGCCAATAAAGTTTGGTCTAAACTAGGAATTAGACAGAATGAAATCGTTTATTGTTTAGCTAATTGAGAGCGATCCATCTGACGTTTTGGTATTCTGATTGATTGGTTGTAAACTTGAAAAGTTTTTACAGAGCTGTTGTTCATAGCGTATATGGTAATCGAATTAATGAACACACTATTGTTGAGGCATACGAAGTATCGTCACACATTTTGTGTTAAGTCTGTTTTCACGTTCTCCGTTTTTATCCACTTCCCTTCGATTCTTTTGTATATTGTCTTATACTACTTATTAACGTATTCAGTAAATAGTTGTATTCTTAGCAACTTCTACGCTTATGCTGTAACACAATTTTGTCAATATCAATATTCAATTCCACTAAGAAGAGATTTTCCACTTTACCTATTACTTGGTAGTTCCTAATCACTGATACTAAGTAGTAGCTTTGGAAAAATCTGGAAAGTGACCTTACATGTGAATGTATTTACATTGAAGATGATGAAAGATCTAACGACTGATAATAAACTTTTAAATCATTATACTTTATCATATTTCAACTCTGCCTGTAGCTCCTCCGGGGGCTACTGCCGGTCCAAAGCCCAGGTAAGGGAGGAGGGTTGGGCATGGGGTTATCTACCTCATCCCGTAGAAAACCAAATCGCTAAAAAACGCTAACCAGGAGAATGCTGGTCGGCGTCCTATGCTCCATTGGGAGTAACAGGCGTAAGTAAGTAAGTAACTAACTAACTAACACATTTGACTCATTTATTGAAAGTAGGTTGAAAGTCTCAAAATTAGTTCAATATCACTTATTAGCCTAACCTAATGCTTATACTCTTACTACTTCTACCACTACGGGATTTGAATCGACAACCGTATCTCTGTGCTAATGTGGTATGGCAACTCGAACTGATGTACATACGTACGAAGTTCTACATTGTGACTGACTGACTGATCTAACCTTTCAATACAATTGTATAAAAAAAACAACTTAAATATAAATAGTTATAACAGTATCCTTCAACTTTTGAATACTTACACAATTTTTCCATCTTCAATCAATATATTGGCAAATTGTATATGATCACTATTTACTAATTGTCCACCGGTAATGTAAAGTTGTTCCTTCTATCAGATGAAGATAAGCAAAATACAAAAGCAAAAACAGAAAGATCTAATTAATGTCTTACTATTTAATAGCATTCTCATGAATACTATTTAAAACATATCAAGACGGAGTGTTCTTTTAAATTCACTTGGTATTGTTTGATTGAATCTTCATATTGATGTTTAGGACTGCAATTGATCAGTCTTTTGTTGGCATATATGCACACTGTGCGGATCACCTCATTATTGCCTCAAGTTACAATCATTATAAGCATTGTAAGTGGTATTTGGAGCTAACGGTACTGGGTTCGAGTCCTCGAGTGAACATCAACTCTGAGATGCAGGTACATCCGGTTGACGAGTCCAGAATAGGAAGAAACACGCATCCTGAATTCCACTACTAGCCACTATCCATCTTTGCTCATAATCCTTGTGAATTAAGGCTATATCGAGACAACACTCACAGAATGCACATATGCCAATAAGAGACTGATCGATTGCAGTCCTAAACATCAATGGGAAGATTCAACCAAGCAATACCAAGTGAATTTATAATTGAAACTCTTAAGGTATTTAGGTTAAATAAAGTAATTATTTTGATTTCAAAAGGGGTTTTTGTGGATATTATAGTAATTTTGATAGTTGACACCATGAGTCACTTGAAGTTAGACTACTATGGAAAACTTGGATCATGAATGCACAGTGCAGAAGAGTCCCACAATTGGACGAAACAACCGTCTAGTGCTTCCAGGTTTTCTATGGTAGTCTAGCTTCAATTGACTCATAATATCAACCAATAAAATTATTATACTTCATTATCAAGTTTACTTTAGAGATGATGAAGAAAATTTGTAGCTGAGCTGGATGATTTTGATGAAGTTTTGTTCCATCTGAAATCAATGCCGATGATGTTGTTCACAAGAACGATGAAAGCTCAATGACTAAACTATTCAGCTCAAAGAACAAAACTCTATCAAGATTACTTTATTACAATAACAAACAAAAAATGATCCATTTCCCATAGTACAATTTCCCTTTACAATATCTCATAAGTAGTTTTTTTTAAAAAAAAGAATTAACAAATAAGTCAATTATTATTGAAATCAATATGGTAACAACTAGACAGAGAATTGTATAGACGGACTGTTATATCTTGTGGGTTTGTGTCCCGTTATACATTTATAGGGTATTCAGGCTATAAGATATAATACGGACAGGTAAAGAAATTAACAGGAAACTATAAATCAATGTATAACCATATACAAACACTGAGAGAATCGAAAAAAACGGGACAAGAAAGTACTACAATGGTCATGGAAACATAAATTTGAAAGGAAAAAAAGTTACATCATTGGGATACAAGACAATAAAGATGATAGTATTCAATGAAAGATAAAATGGAAAATTAATAGAGTCATATCATTGGGATTGATATGTAATACATTCAATCAGGGATCTTAGTAACTGTTTTGTTGTATATTAAACAAAAATCATTATGTAAGCCAATACTTTTTAGATAAGATATAGGATTTTTACAGTTAGATAATATTAGTCTGGTTTAGATTCTTACTTACCTACTTACTTACTTACATACGCCTTTTACTCCTCATGGAGGAGCATAGACCGCACACTACCATTCTTCATCCAACCCTGTCCCAAACAATCCTTTCCAGTTCTTTCCAGTTAACATTCATCCTTTTCATATCTGCTTCTATTTCTCGGCGTATGGTGTTCTTTGACCTTCCTCTTTTCTGCTTCCCTTCACCATTCCAAGTTAGTGCTTGCCTCGTGATGCAGTTTGGTGATTTCCTTGATGTATGTCCTATCCACTTCCAACGTCTTTCCGTAATTTCCTCTTCAGCTGGAAGCTGGTTTGTCCTCTCTCATAAAACGCTGTTAATGACAGTATCCGGCCAGTGAATGTTGAGTATTTTGTGTAGACAACTGTTTATAAATACTTGTACCTTCTTGACAATGGTTTTAGTAGTTCTCCGCGTTTCAGCTCCATACAGTAGGACTGACTGTGTTGACGTTCGTATTGAAGATTCTCACTTTGAAGTTAGTCGACAGTTGTTTTGAGTTCGATATATTCTTCAGTTGTAGGAATGCTGCCCTTGCTTTGCCAATCCTCGCCTTTACATCTGCATCCGATCCTTCTTGTTTATCGATGATGCTTCCCAGGTATGTGAATGTTTCCACCTCTTCCAGAGTTTCATCATCAAGTAAGATTGGGTTGATGTTCTCCGTGTTGTATTTGAGAATCTTGCTTTTTCCTTTGTGTATGTTGGGGCGTATTGATGCAGAGGCTGCTGCTACATTGTTGTCTTCGTCTGTATTTGTTCGTGTGTATGAGAGAGGAGGGCTAGGTCATCCGCGAAGTGCAAATCATCTAGTTGATTCTGACAAGTCGATTGTATTCCGTACATGCCCTCAGATTTCGAGATCTTCATAATCCAGTCAATCACCAGAAGAAAGAGGAAGGGGAAGAGTAGACAGCCTTGTCCGGCTCCAGTCCTTACTGGAAATGCATCTGTCAGCTGCCCTCCATGCATCATGGTTTAGATTATCCATTTAGCTATATTTATTAATATCTTTTAATTCATGTGTAATTGTAATCTGTTTTTTAACAGTATTAATTCATTGTACGTGAGTGTTTCTTTTAAATAAATTTATTGTTGATCTGTTCATACATTATACATATACAAACCGCATCACGAGGTAAGCCCTAACTTGGAATCCTAAAGGTTAACAGAAAATAGGAAGGCCAAAGAACACACTTTGTTGAGAATTGAAAGCAGACATGAAAAGGATGAATGGTAAATAGAAAGAACTGGGAAGGATTGACCAGGACAGGGTTGGATGAATAGTGCTTGTTGGTGGATGGCCTATGCTCTGTAGTGAACAAGAACACGAGTGGGGACAATCGAATGTATTTGAGCACAAAATTACAGAATATCTCACTGAAGTCTGACAACCATTCAGTAAACAGTTAATTTGCAAACTATCAATCAATTGTCTCAATCTTAACTGTTCCTTCTTCAAATATCAGTCCATAGTTTCCGATTATTATTGTTCATACAATTTCATTTCCCTTCTTTCGTTATCGATCTTCTACTGAAATACATTCAATGCCTGACCGTCGTAATATACTACTTATGTGGATATAAGTAACCAGGACAGGGTTGGATGAAGAGTGTTTGCTGGTGGGTGGCCTATGCTCCTCCATGAGGGGTAACAAGCGTAAGTATGTAAGTAACATATATGACACCTTTTTATAAAGATTTACTGATGAATATATTTCTTTCAATCAATTTTATACTATGGTTCCTTAAAATAGTTGGTCCTCTTCTATTTGGTACTTAACTAGATGTACCACATACTGTGAGGTTGTACTGACAACAGTAGGTTAATAATATAACTAATAATTAATGTAAATAAAAAAATTACAATTTATTGATTAAGTAACTCACTGAATATGAACTAGGAACTAATAATAAACATAATTTTCATAGTTGAAAGCGTGAGTCAATTGAAGCTAGACCACCATGGAAAACCTTGAAGCAATGGACGGCCGTTTCGTCCTGTTATGGGACTCGTCAGCAGTGTGCATCCACGATCCACGAACGTCAATTCATAACGAAAATCCTCGTTCAAATATATTCAGTACTTCAACTGAAATTATTCCGGAAAAGCAGCCTCAAAAACAACCCTGTCCAAACGACCAAGATTGAATGTCTTGCATTATACTGTCATTACTGAAATATTCAAGATGCCTACTGTTTGTAACAATGAATATGTTGTAAAGTCACTTAGCCTGAGGATTCTAATAAGAAATATAATCTACTGAATTCAATTAATACAGTAGGTTATAATTTATTATTGCCAAATAAGATAGTAATTTGATGGTATCGTTGTTTGATAAAAAACGAACCAATATAACCACTCATTTGGTATTGTTTGTTTGAATCTTCCCAATGATTATAAGCAGAGATGGATAGTGGATAGCAGTGGAATCCAGGATACGCGTTTCGTCCTATTTGGGTCTCGTCAACTGGATGTAACTGCATCTCAGATTTGATGTTCACTCTGGAACTCGAACCCAGCACATTTCGCTTCAAACGTCATCGCATTATCCACTCAGCTACTGAGTCCTGATAGCCACTTGCTTGTGCAATGCGATGAAGTTTACATTCACTTATTATTGTTTGTTTGTATCTTCCAAATGATGTTGAAGACTGTAATTGATCAGTCTCTTATTGGTATTTGTGCATACTGTGCGTATTGCCTCGATATTGCCTTAGTTAACAAGTGTTATAAACAAAGATGGATGATGTCTAACAGCGGAATCCAGGAAGCACGTTTCGTCCTATTTGGGACTCGTCAGCTGGATGTACCTGCATCCCAGAGTTGATGATTACTACTATTAAAATGATTATTGAAATATAACTCTAGAAAATTCCTAATACGATAAACTAATCAAAGAAAGTTGTATTCATCACTTCAGTTGAATATTTTCTTCATCAGCCAGACTGAAATTCATTAATTTTGCATACATCTCATGTCTAAACAAATGATTATGACAATTTTAATGAGTTAATTAAACCATTATACATCGTTTATCGATTTCAACTGTACTATGACAACATAAGAGTGTAGTAATCATGATTGTTTTGTTCAGGCTTTTGACCAATATTAGTAGTATTCTCATTTTCTTTCGGTTATTGAATAAAAGGTCCAACAGTTTGTAAGATACAAGTCGTAACTGTAGTAGAAAACTTTACTGGATAATTCAACTGACACTTTGAATCTAGTAAAGAGATTCTAGAATATCTCATGAGATAGATATTTATCCAAGTAGTTAAATGTTGTGAAATGAAAATTGGTGATTCTATGATGAAATGTAGATAACAATTTGTAAGATAGTTGAAAGCATTTAACTGAAAGTTCAATGAGACATTAGTTCAATGGTAACATGAGTCAGCAAGATATATCTTCAATCTCTAAATGATCTTAATATTTGAATTCATGAGTTGATTTGAGCTAGACTACCATTGATGATTATTATCATGGGTTCGCTAGTGACTGACTTCAAGATGATTTCCTGGAGTTCTAGTGAGAAGCTGTGACCATTGGAGTTCAACCGTGTCTGTTGTGTGTCAGTTACTCACTGAAGACAATGGTGGACGGTGGCGCCGGTCCAGTGGTCTAGAGTTCAAGCGTCCAAGCGTGAGACCGGAGGTCCTGGGTTCGGTTTCGCATGCGAGATCATGGATACACACTGTTGAGGAATCCAATACTAAGACGAAACTGCCGTCCAGAGTTTCCAGTTTTCCAATGATAGTCTAACATTGATTCACTCATGATATCAATTTAATACCCAACAATCTCTACAACCTTATACTGATATCAAAATTACTACAATTTCCACAAACCTCCATTCTGAATAAATGATCTTTGTGAGATTCGAAGCGAGTCGCTCAATATCACAGTCAAAGATACTATACCACATAAATCAAATTCCTTATTTAAAATTTCGAATACCAATTAATTTGTCACAATTACTATTTGGTTATGATTATTATTATCTATAAATTACATAATTATGTAAGTGAAATATCAAACTACAAACTACTATTCACTTGGTATTGTTTGTTTGAATCTTCTCATTGAAGATTTAAACAAACAATATCAAGTGAATGTAAACTTCACCCGGTTGCACAAGCAAGTGGCTATCAAAGATTAGTAACTGAGTGGGTAAAGCGATGGCGTCTGAAGCGAAAGGTATTGGGTTCGAGTCCCAGAGTGAACATCAACTCTGAGATGCAGTTACATCCAGCTGACGAGTCCCAAATAGGATGAGACGCGCGTCCTGGATTCCACTGCTAGCTATTATCCATCTTTGCTTATAATACAAACTACTATGATTTATAACTTGAAACTGGTATATAATTAAACCTATTTTCAAGCAAATTGGAGTAACTTGTATGTAGTTATCTTTGATTGATAACATATATAATGGTAATAATACTCTTAAAAGAGTTTAAAACTTAGAATGTAAAAAATAGCATTAAGCAACCATGTGATAGGTAATGACAAACAAGATATACAAATTAATTCATCAAATGAGATGATGGAAAAGATTTATAACTCAGGTAGATGATTTTGCTGGAGTTTTGTTCTCTGAGATGGATAGTTTGGTTGTGGAGCTTATATCGTTATTCGGAAGGACATCAACACTTCTACCTGATGATGTCGTCAAGAATAAAGATGAAAGCTCTATGACCGGAATATCCAAGTCAGGAAACAAAACTCCATCAAAATTCACCAAATCGAAGCTAACTACTTCAGTTTCAAAGTCGTTGTATGTACTGTTTACTTCTCATGGAAAAGAAATTTCAATTGATGATAAATTTAATCTCTTTGATTTACTGGTTCACTGCCTAATTGACCAATCTGTAAAACGTCATTTTTGTTACATCAATTCAGTTCCAATCTAAATAATGAGTTTTATTTCGAACTGTCATTAAAATTATCATTCATTCAGGTTTAATTGTCGAAACCTATATTAAGATGAATCAACTAAGACTGAAGTGAGAAAACAGTGTTATTCAAGGAACTCGTAATGCAGATACTGTCCCAAATGAGCTGTGAAACGTTGAAAATTATTTTTAAATTAAGATAATTAGACGAAATACTAATTAACTAAAGCGATATTTACGTGGCCATTAAGGTCATTTATTTATTTATTTAAACACATAAACATTGGTACAAGGAGATACCAAATAGATATGAGCAACATAAATCATTCGACTTGTGTGAGGGCTGCACCACTAACCGAGTGCCCAAACCGAAACAAGTGGTCTTCTTAGAAGGCCACACCCGGAGCCTTCGACCTAAAGGTCTAATCCACAAGACGGTGGAGTAACGTCAGGAGATGCAGCCCCATGGTAGCCGATGACCAATAATTGGTTCATACGCCATTTGTTACCTCAGGATCCTGGAGCCCATGTGCACCAATGGTCTGGAACCAGGGTTTTCCAACTCCCCTGGGTGGACCGTCCGTATCTACCAACCCGGTTAAAGCGCCGTACATTCGTTTTTCATCCTCTCAACTTCGTAAACAACAGTAAAGCCGCGAGAAGGCAGTGAGTAGGATTTCCCTGGCAGTGGTTGTATGCACGTGGCCATGTGGGAACATTTCGAGAGGAAGAGCTAACTTTCCCCCTCTCGGCCGTACCAGGGAATTGTATCAGTGTGTACAAATGTGGACAGTATTTTGTTAGTGCATCTTAATCAAGAATCATTTTATATGGTATAATGTATATTGTTAACTTTATGTTTACGTCTCTTAATTTCGATTTATTGGTTTTCATTCATTGAAACACTTGTTTATAAATATACATTGACTTAAAACATTGATCATTTTACAATTTACACTTGACTCCTATCAATGAACAATAATATTAAGTCCTTGTTGAGTGTTTGAAGTTTACAATCAGGTTGTTGTCAACGTGCAAATCTATTTGATCCATATGACGATCAATTTGGTTACTTTGATGCCAAAAGAAGAAATCCAGTGATGACATTTCGGAACAAAGTCCTATAAGACCCTACATATCTGATGTGAGATAGTTAGTGTAATTACGTACTTCAAGTTGTTTAGACAAGAGAATGGGTTTCATTTTAAACTTTTTATTTTTTTTTGTTTTTACTCAGTTACAATCCTATATCAGAGCCGTCATCCAACGGTGTTAATGTCTAACTTCAACCAATCCACAAAATTAAGCAACCATTCACCAATGTCTTCAGTGAGTTGATATCTCCTAACAGACCTGGTTGAACTCCACGGCCGTCCAGTGTTTCCAGGTTTTCCATGGTGGTCTAGATTCAATTGACTTCAACTATATAAAATCAATTAGATGATTTGGACTTCGCAGATGACCCGCATTTCTACAATTGAAGAACATATGGAACTCAAAGCAACTGTCGACTAACTTCAAAGTGAGAATCTTCAATACGAACGTCAACACAGTCCTACTGTATGGAGCTGAAACACGGAGAACTTCTACATCGATCGTCAAGAAGGTACAAGTATTTATAAACAGTTGTCTACACAAAATACTCAACAATCACTGGCCGGATAATATCAACAACAGCATTTTATGAGAGAGGACAAACCAGCTTCCAGCTGAAGAGGAAATTACGAAAAGATGTTGGAAGTGGATTGGATATACATTAAGGAAATCACCAAACTGCATTACAAGGCAAACCCTAACTTGGAATGGTGAAGGGAAGCAGAAAAGAGGAAGGTCAAAGAACACCTTACGCCGAGAAATAGAAGCATATATGAAAAGGATGAATGTTAACTGGAAAGAACTGGGAAGGAAGGCTCAGGACAGAGTTGGATGGAGAATGCTGGTGAGCGGCCTATACTCCTCCATGAGGGATAACAGGCGTAAGTAAGTAAGTAAGTAAGTAAGTAAGTAATATATGTAAAATAGTAACATGAAATTCTTTCAATTATAATTGTTTATCCAGATATTTTTCTAAATAATTCTCATGGGTTCTATATTCCTTAATCCTCGTATCCCACCTCTAAACTATAATATATAGACAATATACACAAATGAACTAATGTTAGATAATTATTAGAAGAGGGTTTTGTGGAGATTTTAGTAATTTTATATAATTGAAATCATGGTTGAAGTTAGACATTAACACCGTTGGATACCGGCTCAGTGGTCTAGTAGTCAAGCGCTCATGCGCGAGAGTGATAGATCCTGAGTTCGAATATCGCGAGGCAGGATCGTGGATACACACTGATGAGGAGTCCCATACTAGAACGAAACGGCCATCAAGCAGTGCTTCAAGGTTTTCTATGGTGGTCTAGTTTCAAGTGACTCATGATTTCAACTATATAATCTTAGATAAGTAAAATATTTTTGTACATAAATGGTTTCCTTATGTTCCATTCATTTACATTATTTTTACGGTTATCTTACAAAATCTTTATGTATATATTAGTCTGGTTAATAAATAGATACACACACACACCAGCACATAGAAATTAACGAAATGAAGGTTATATATATATATAGAGGTATGACCAGATGGAGAAAAACCCAGTTTCTTCTATATAGATCAATAATATTGTTTTTATTCGAGTTTCCTCAATTTTTTTCTTTTTTCTCTTTTCTCTTTTTTCTCTCTTTTCTCTAGTAAATGAATCAGTAATGGTAATATGTTTAGAAGGAGACTGAAATTTCTTTCAGACTAGATTTTAGTACAATCAACAAAGATGAGTTTAGAAAAGATAAGCCCCCCTTCCCCCCCCCCAAAAAAAAGAATGAATCATAGAAAATTTATTTTCTAGATTTTTCTTTTTTTTCTAGAAAAATCCCTACGAAATCATCTAACTATAGAATAGAATTACTTTTATCATATCTACTATTAGTAATCAAAATCGAGAGAAAAGAAGAAGAGTAAAGATTATACAAGGAGACTACTAGTAGATAATTAGTTATTTATTGATTTTTTTCTCTTTCTCTTTCTTTGTTCTCTTTTTTTTCTTTTTAATTTTCTTCCAATCATATAAATTAAGTGAATTATTTGTAAACAAATTCGAATGTTTATTCGATGAAAAATAAACATTGAGATGATTCTATAAGATTGTAGTGTGATCTACTTATATCTATATAAGTAGTATTAGTATTAGTAGTAGTAGTAGTAGTAGTATTCGTTGTTATTGATGAGTGTGATGATGTTGGGCTGTGATTGTGTGATTGTGGTAGTATGTATGTGATAGTGGTTATTGCGTGTGATGTGAAGGTGTGAAGTAAGAGGTCGGATTTAACGTTGAATTAGTAGACTTATCAATACTCAATTCACATATATAATAATAATGATCATTGATTACTATGAATTTTATGAAACCTGACCTAATAACATATGAATCTAAGTTCATTCACTTATTATCACCGCAGTAGACATTATCTTTCGGAGAGATTATCAATTAGCCGTAGTCAATTTAAAACCTTAACACAGTTCAAACGATCTCACCTCAGTTCGACATACATACACGCAGAGGAGTAATGTTCTCAGCGGCAATAAAAATCTCCAAATATGAGAAATATACGATCTCAAAGAGATATGAGATGAAGTAATTAAAATAGTGAAAAATGAAATAATACATGATTTAAAGGTTAATAAATACTACCACATCTTCATGTTTTCTTCATGTCACCCAATATATTTAATTGTAGATAATGACAACATGAAAGTATACACCTCGTGACATGGCTCAAATCAACAGTTAAAGTTCTCATGGATTGCCTCACGTGTCCGATTCTAAAGTTTTCTCAAACGTCTATTGATAGT
>NC_031495.1:63622801-63658498 GCF_000237925.1 Schistosoma mansoni | reverse complement strand
CAGAAACAACATTTCGTCAAAAAAAAAATTATTGTTAATAACATTACTTCTCTATAGACTGTCTTTCAGTTAATTACGTAATGTAGTCGATCAATACATTGTTCCTCTGTTGATTAATTTTACAATTTTTTGTTTAGTGTAAAATGTTCTACTAATGAATAGTAATCTATCAATTTCTGGGTGAGTCAAATCATTGATCTGGCATTCAACGGCGTTAATGTCTAACCTCAATTAATTCACGAAATTGCACTACCGTCCACCGTTGTCTTCAGTGAATTGCTATCTCACAACAGACCCGGTTGATACCAGCTTAGTGATAGAGATATTATATGCTCGCGCGCGAGACCGATAGGTATTGGGTTCGAGTCCGTTTATCAGGATCGTGGATGTGCACTGCTGAGGAGTCCAATAGTAGGACGAAACGGCCATCCAGTGTTTCCAGATTTTCTAGGATGATCTAACTTTCATTGACTCATGAACTCAACTATTAAATTTTTAAAATTGTCAGGTTTTACAAAATGATCAAATTCATTTATTTAAAATGATTTGAAATAGTTTATAATTATGTATTATGTCAACTTATAGCATTTGAGATGGTGGAGAATGCTTAACTTCTACCCGAAGTTTTTGCTGATGATGTCGTTCAGTAGGACGATGAAAGCTTCATGACCAAACCTCCCAGCTTAGAGAACAAAACTCCATCAAAAAAAGCTAGTAGCAGTTATATTTAAAGTACTAACATTAGAAACTTCTTAATGAATTCTCTCATGATGATTTCATGTTCATTAGGGTGATATGAGTTAGTATGGGTCAAATCTAAAATTAGTAATCATTGAATAAGTTACCTTTATAAGGAATAGATAAGAAGTATTTGTTAAGATTTGAAATATGTATTATTGAATAACAACTAGGTAGTTTTAACTGGCAACTATTTGCTAAGAAACTTGAGAATTTATTGTTCAATCTTTGCTTAAATGGTTAGTTCCTGTTGCTAAGGAATCCTGTACTAAAACTGAATATCTATTCAGTACTTATTGATTTTAAATTGTATCCCAACTGAAACCAGGTAGTTTTAACTGCCAACTATTTGCTGAGAAACTTGAAAGTTTTCTGTTCAATCTCTGCTTGAATAGTTACTTCCCGTTACTAAGGAATCCTGTACTGAACCTGAATAACTATTCAGTACTTATTGATTTTAAATTGTATCCCAACTGAAACCAGGTAGTTTTAACTGCCAACTATTTGCTGAGAAACTTGAAAGTTTTCTGTTCAATCTCTGCTTGAATAGTTACTTCCCGTTACTAAGGAATCCTGTACTGAACCTGAATAACTATTCAGTACTTATTGATTTTAAATTGTATCCCGATTGAAACCAGGTAGTTTTAACTGCCAACTATTTGCTGAGAAACTTGAAAGTTTTCTGTTCAATCTCTGCTTGAATAGTTACTTCCCGTTACTAAGGAATCCTGTACTGAACCTGAATAACTATTCAGTACTTATTGATTTTAAATTGTATCCCGATTGAAACCAGGTAGTTTTAACTGCCAACTATTTGCTGAGAAACTTGAAAGTTTTCTGTTCAATCTTTGCTTGAATGGTTAGTTCCCGTTGCTAAGGAATCCTGTATCAAAACTGAATATCTATTCAGTGTTTATTGATTTTTAATTGTATCCCAATTAAAATCAATTCTATGAATTTTTTTTCAATCTGTTGTGTCAGTGGGTCGTTTTCTAGTTTGAAGAGGATAATATCAGCCAATATGGGACCCAAGGGGGTGAACCCATCGCGACATCATCTATTTGTCTATAGATTTCACCATTGAATTTGAAATGTACATTTATAGTATATTTTAGTAGTAATTCTTTGATGGTCTCCATAGGGATTGTAGTTTCTATTTCTTGTTCTCTAAGCTGTTCACAAATGTATTCTACAATCTCTCTGAGTGGAAACAATGACGTTACGTCAAAGGACATCATCTTTTGACCTTTCGTGTTTATGTTTTTAATCTTGTTGACGAATTGGAATACATCTTTAACACTATGCTTTACTAGGTGTTTATGAAGTGGTTTTAAAATAGTTACTAACTACTTTGCTATCGTATGGTAAGGGGAGTCGTTTTTGATGGAGTTTTGTTCTCTGAAGAATGATGAAAGCTCCATGACCAAACCATCCAGCTCAGAGAACAAAACTCCATCGAAATCATCCACCTGAGCTACAAATCTTCTCCACCATCTCAAGGGGAGTCGTACATGTCTAAAATTGGTCTCAATGGGATATCCGGTTTATGTACCTTAGGTCGTCCGTATAACCTAGGTAAATGAAATCAATTCGTGACAAATATTATCTGTAAATTTATCACAACTTAAACTGATCATATAGATTTTCTAATTAAATGAATGATTTAGAAAAATTGCCAATATGTTGGTAACATTATTAAAATTCAGAGTTCGTTTGTTTTAGCTAGAAAAATCTGGTGAGATAGTAAATTAATAAACTTTACTTGACTTGTCAGTAAGTAAACTCAAATATGTTTAGATAAGTGACTTGTCAGTGTTAAACAATTACAGTTATCGGAAGGGGGTTTTGTGGAGATTTTAGTAATTCTATAGAGTTGAGATTATGAGTCAATTGAAGCTAGACCATCATGGAAAACCCGGAAGCACTGGACGACCGTTTCGTCCTGTTGTAGGACTCTTCAGCAGTGCGCATCCATGATCCCGCCTATCGGGATTTGAACTCAGGACCTATTGAAATTACTATAATATCCACAAAACCCCTTATTATATTAATCAACATATGCTCACTACTGACTAGCTTCAAGAGGTATTTCCTGGAGTTCTAGTGAGACGCAGGGACCAGTGGTGTTCATTTAGGTCTGATGTGAGATAGTAACTAACTGAAGACAGTGGTGGATGTGCCACTAAATTTTTCGGATTACTTGAAGTTAGACATTAACACCGTTAGATGCCGGCTCATTGGTCTAGAGATTAAGCGCCCGCACGCGAGACTGATAAGTCCTGGGTTCGAATCTGGCGAGGCGAGGTCGTGGATACACATTGCTTAGGAGTCCCATAATTCATATCAGTAGTAACATAAACATAAACATGAAATATACTTCTTGAAAAAGAATAATTAAAATTAAGGAAAAATGTAAACCAAGATAGTATTTTAAAATACAAGAGATTGGGAAAGGGTCAGAATTAAGGAAACTGCAGTGTCGGTTACTATGTTAAACCCAGATAACTAATTCTAGCTTCTGGACAGGCCAATTTATCCATTCTTCTTGAGTCACGGTTTGATATTGTTCATTATTCGCTTATCAATCTTGACTGTTTTTGTATGAGTGTGTGTGTGTGTGTACGCTTCTTATCCTATTCATCACATGTCCGTAAATTATTTTTATCTGACTATAAATATTGATTAACGTTTGATTCAATCTTGTTAGCTTCCCTGCTATGTCCATCACGCGCCATTTCGTTCTGCCCTCTTCTCTTTTTTTCCTTCGTTTCGTCTCTCTGATTGCCTGTTCACATCAGGCAAATATCCATTTTCTTATTTGACTTATTTAATTTCGTTATTCGCTAACGCGATTTGAGTCGATGATTATATAAACGAGGATAGGCGACATATATATTTCTGCATCAATCGTTCAATAATAATCATCCCTACCATATTACTGGAGTCAGATACGGGGCCATAGAAAAGGAATAACATTGTCTGTTGTTAAGATTGATTTCTTGTCATGTTGTCTAACTCTTGAAATCATGAATAACGATAATCTCACCTACATCAACTTGCTGTACAGATCATTATGGGAATTTATAAATTCATGTACTGAACATCTTTAATTTATCGTAGTTGAAATCATGAGTCAGTTGAAGCTAGACCACCATGGAAAACCTGGAAGCATTGGATGGCCGTCTCGTCCTATTGTGGGACTTCTCAGCAGTGCGCGTGCACGTTCCCACCTCGTGAGATTCGAACCCAGGACCTACCAGTCTCACGCCAGAGCACCTAAACGATAGACCACTGAGCCTGCCGGCATCCAACGGTGTTATTGTCTAACTTCAACCAATTCACGAAGTTTGAGCAACCGTTCAGCAATTGTCTTCAGTGAGTTGTTATCTCACAACAGACGTGGTTGGACTCACGACTTCGGGATTCGCACTGCTGAGGAGTCTCATAAGAGGACGAAACGGCCGTCCAGTGCTTCCAGGTTTTCGATGGTAGTCTAGCTTCAATTGACTCATGCTTTCAACTATACAAATACTAAATCTTCACAACACCCTCTCCGATAATAAAGATATATTAGTTCTTTTCTTATTCAAAATATATAAACTTGACAACCTATTTACCAATACATGAATATTCAAATAAGCTAAGTAACTACTTACTTTAGGTTTTAAAATTGTTGATATAGCTGATCCTTCAGAAATTGTATGATCTGAACTATTAATTTCCTTTACTTCATGATCAGCATTCAATGGAATTGGATGAATTTCATTTTTTATAAAAGAACGTTTATGTTCTTCTGGTATAACCCATGGTGGGATAGCACCAGCTTCACGTCTATGTGACATATTATTATAATGATTATTATGAATATCCAATAATTATTTGTTTTATAATTAATATGAATGTCGGTTTTTTGAGAAAAAAAAAGAAAAAAAAAGGAAAGAGAAAAACGAGAGAAAAAACGAGAGAGAAAAAAACGAGAAAAAAAGAAACTAAATCAATGTTACTATCCATTTATATAATTTTTATAATAGTCTATCAATCAATGAAATAATCATTTATATATTTAAACGATTTTGATTGGTTTAAAACAATCATTATAATATTGAATATTAGTATCTATGTATCAGTTATTCTTTAAACTCATAGTAACTATTACTATAAATGATGTAGTTAAGGAAGAGAAATCTGTTTCTTTCCTCGCCCCCCACCTTAGTAACTATGTAATTGGTTTGAAATCTCTCTTGATGTTATTATTCCATAAGTATATAAGTTGGGATATTTTTAATATTTTTTTTTGGTGTATAAATGGAAAATTCTGATAAACTGAATAATGGATTTTTATTATAATTCCTTTCTGTGAAAAAAATACAAAAAAAAAATGAAATAAATTAACCAATCAGATTCATGGATAATAGGGATAACTGTTTCTTTCTGTCCCGTGATTGGGTTAAAATAATTAGGATGTTATTATTATTATTATAAACAAAGATGGATAGTGGCTAGCAGTGGAATCCAGTTTGACGCGCGTTTCGTCCTATTTTGGGACTCGTCAGCTGGATGTACCTGCATCTCAGAGTTGATGTTTACTATGGGACTCGAACCCAGTACCGTTTGCTTCAAACGCCATCGCGTTATCCACTTAGCCACTGAGTCCGATGAAACGCATGTCCTGGATTCCACTGCTAACCACTATTCATCTTTGCTTATAATGCTTGTGAATTAAGGCTATATTGAGGCAATACGCACAGTATGCACATATACCAATTAGAGACTGACCAGTTGCAGTCCTAACACATCGATGGAAAGATTCAGACAAATAATACTAAATGAATGTTATTATTATTATTATTATTAATGTTGTTGTTGAAATCAAGAAGATGATTTGGTGATATCCCATGGATTCTCTTGCTTTTTAATGATAAAAATTCCTGATTGATCGATCACTGGATGGTGATCAATGTCATGTGTGTGTCAAATCGTTCTTAGTGCATATTGAATGCTATCGATCAAGTTACAATGTGGTCACTAGTCTAGGCGGCTCGATAGCATTCGATGTGGATTAACAAAGATTTGACACACACATGACATTGATCACCACCCGGTAATCAATTAATTGTGATTACATCTCAGTCCTACAGGATCGCTTACTGGTAACGTCTTTGACTGTGAAGCTGGGTGACATGGGATCGAATCCTTCAGGGAACGCCAGTTCCCTCAAGATGACAGATATACCTTGCTGACGAGTGCCAAGTAGCACGAAACCGGGGTCCAGGGTTTCTTGTTGACCACCTCTAGCCACCATCTTATCTCTGTAAAAACTCTATCAAAAGGTTAGATGACTTTAATAGCTAAATGTAAAAACTAATTTTATTCACTTTAATTGAGATATTACTTAAAAATCAACTGATGAAAACAATTCCATAAACTTTGGGCGAGACTATAGTTTATGGATGAATCAATCAGGTATAAGATAACAGATCTTGGATTTTGGTACGAAATTCAATCATCCATTTGGCTAAATAAAGTTTTGGCATTATAGCTGATGTCAATTCGTGGTGAAAATCATAAATCTAATTCACCACACTGGTTTATAACTCTCATTTGGTCTTAGTTCTTAGGTGAACACTCTCGGGGTCACTCAAGCATCGATCAAAGGTCGTCTATAAATTATAGTGTCACCAAACTTTCTTTAAGTACTGTAACCACTTTCTTATACTTCTTTGCTTGGAGAATAAGCTACCACAACTGACTAAATCTCTATGAATATACCAGTTCATCTGTTTCAGTAAAGCCGAGTGTGTTGATCTTCCATCAAGACACATTTTTCATTCCAGTCAAGACCATGTCCTAGTATAGCTCAACCAAAAAAACGAAACAGAACGATCGTATATATCTTTTCCGCAGTATGTAGTATATCCAAGTCCATATTCTTTCCTTAATATAATTCACAAGATATAGACAAAGATTTCGAGAAGTTTATCAGTGTTGCTTAGTAGGACCTTTAAAGATCTATAATTAAAAGTAAGAGTTATCTGTACAAAAATAATTTGTTAGACAATCTTTTGAATATGATCCTAATTAATTTACCATTCGGTCTTTTGTTGTGCTTACAAAAGTGTTTCAGTTCATCCGATACTTATTTTTGTTTACCCTCTCCCCTTCTCTTTCTTTTGGTGATTCGCTGGACTATGAAGACCTCAAAATCTGAGGGAATGCACGGAATACAATGGACAGCTCGGAATCAATTAGAAGATTTGGACTTCGCAGATGACCTGACTTTTCTATCTCATACACATCAACAAATACAAGTTGAGACAAATAGTGAAGCAGCAGTTTCTGCGTCAGTAGGCCTCAACATACACAGAGAAAAAAGCAATATCCTTAAATAAAACACAGAGAACACCAGCTCAACCACATTTGATGGAGAAACCTTGAAAGAGGTGAAGAGTTTCACTTGTTTGGGTAGCATTATCAATGAACATGGAGGACCCGATGCAAATGTAAAGGCGAGGATTGGCAAAGCAAGGGCTGCATTCCTACAGTTGAAGAAAATATGGAGCTCAAAACAACTGTCAGTCAACCGATATCATAGTCAGTATCTTCAGTAAGAATGTCAAGACAGTTACTTATATTGTACGGAGCAACAGTGGTAGTTCGATGACAAATCCATACACACACAAATATATCAATCAGCAAAATATAACCATTTATTTCAATAACTTGATAAGTTACTGATGATCTGACAGTCTTCCTACGAAACGTAGCTAGTCAACTGACTTTCATAATAGCATAATATATCCATTTTTTGAAAGTCTTAGTTTTATACAAGATAGAATAACCTCTGTGCTACATAAACAGTCAAAACCAGGAGTTCAAAACCTATGCCTAAATGTTGATTTTTAATCTTTTCACTACTTTTCACATGTTTGTACATATATTATTAGTAACTAAATCGCAGCTAAATAGAAATGAGTCGTGGTCTTATGGTTATGATTCACCTCGACCCTTAGAGCATTGTGAGTTAAGACTAAATTTACGGACGTTTCTCAAAAGTTGTGTATAGAGATGCACTAAGTTTTAATAATAGGAATTGATCAGCTTACTAAAACCACGAGATTTATCTGAGATGTAATTCTATAATCGTTTGTTGCTAATTCTAGTTATTTTTGACTGATTTTGAATATTGAAACTCCATTATTTGAAGAATAAACTACAGTGAACCTTGTACTGAGTTCTGAGTTAGTTCATAAAGTACCAAGTTTCAAGAGGGAACTTTCTGTGTGTAATCGACTAACAAGTCACTAATCTGTGTAAGCAGGTGCTTGAAAACTTTCTCAGAAATCCAGCTGCAACAGTAGTATATTATTTGGAAACTTACTGAAATCTTTCTAATGTAAGCGTACATTATATTTACCGATGCCTTGTCATTTAGTTACTTTAACCACCTTGTTTTTGCTTTTAGGTTTACTGTGGACAATAGAAAAGTTTTAAAACCATACCACTTAATACTCCACAAGCGGTAGTTTTCGATGAAGTTCGTGATGGTTTGTGATTACTTTTTCTAGGATCTTTGCAGCTACTCAACTCAGGTTTGTATTTTAAAGGACTCTTTCTGACTCAAGTTTTATTAGTAGAATCAACTATAAAATTATGTCAACCTATTGATAACAGAAAATGAATAAGGAAAATTCTAGATGTCTTTTAGTGAGAGGTAACCACATATATTACACTTTAGGCCAACAATCTGTGGTATGGTTCGCGATTTTGTTGGTGTTATTGTTAAAGTTCGACTTGATAATTTCAAGTTTCAGATATCATTCTCTGATGGAATGGTCTACACTGAGTCACGAAACAGAAAATCTAAAAAATCAATTTTTTTCTAGTCATTCGGACACTACAAATATACTATTTTTACTAATAAGTCATACTATTTCCTCTCGATTTTCGCATATCCAAAAGTCCAAATTTTATTAATAAGTAGTCTTGCTTGATGTTTTATGGTGTTTAACACAAATATGTTGAATCTGTAGTGACATGCTTTTCTCGACGAAAACACGATTGGAATAATGGAAACAATTATTATTATAACCGATTGTACCAGTGATTGTTTTACCGTACTCGTTGCTGTTTAACTGTATCAAAGTCACCTTTCGTTCGGTCGTCCGCCTTGTTTGGTTCGAACTTTTGTAGCACGTTGTATTTCGACGTTTACTTGGGAGCAGGAGCGACCTGAAACAGCAACACAACAGTCAGGACAGACAAGTGCTTCGGAAGTGAGAACACGGTGTGCTGGTGCAACAGATATATTTTGAAATTGAAAAACGCGGTTTTTAGTACAAAAGGGGAAAGTTATTACAAAATAGTTTTACTCGTTATTCTGCAGGTTCAGACCGTGTAGGGCTTGTTCTTCTTCTTCCAGTACATTCACTCTTTGTTGACCTGCAATGAGAAATACAAACTCACATTATTAATGTTGCATGTAATGATTTTTATTACCGTTACACTACCCCCTCTCTCCATGAGGCACTGTCCTCAGTGCCTGGTTGCGGGCATGGGTATGCTATTCCTCCTTCTGGTGGCACCTCATAATGGCTGGTAGCAGTCGGGGGGTTGACAAACGGGGTATCTATGTGCACCGTTGTTTTATCTGGCTTCATTGGTTGTAGTGTGCTGTTATAACGTCGTCTTGAGGTCGCTGGAGGTTACGTAGGACGAATGTTGTAGGGGACCGAATAAATACGATTTCATAAGGCCCTTTCCAAGGTTGGTGAAACTTACCGCATGTTCCTGGTGGGGCCATAGGGCGATGTAGCCACACACGATCTCCAGGTTTATATACAGGCCCGTTCGCATGTCGATCGTACACATCCTTTTGGTGTTTGCTGGCATTTTGTAGATTAGCTTTAACTACACGATATGCGTCGGCTAGACGGCTACGAAGGTTACGGACGTATGGTACATAGTCTTGAGCTTCGAAAGGCAACAACGGCATTTGGATCTCAACAGGCAGACGTAATTCATGTCCAAAGAGTAAAATCGCAGGTGAAAATCCCGTGGAACCGTGAACTGATGCGCGGTAAGCTAACAAGCATTGGGGTATTGCATCATCCCAGCATTCCGTCGACGAATTATTGATAAACGACTGTAGGAGGGTTTTAATGGTTCGGTTTGTTCTTTCTACTAAGCCGTTACCTTCAGGGTGGTATTCAGTGGTATGTGTTTTGCGGATATCCAATAATCGGCATACCTGAGCGACGAGATGGCTTTCAAAAGCTGTACCTTGGTCGGAATGGAGTGAGAATGGAGCGCCATAACGGGAGACCCAATGATCAATGAAAGCTCGAGAGACCGTGAGGGCATCTTGTTGTGGTATAGGGACGGCTTCACACCATTTGCTAAAATAGTCCACCATCACCAGTATATAACGATTTCCGTTCTTTGATGTTGTAAGTGGCCCCATGATATCGATACCGACTCGTTGATGTGGACCTTCTGTCGTCATTGGGACTAACGGTGCACGGGGTCTTTGCTGAGGTGACTTGATGGCATGGCACGTGCTACAATTTTTGCAGAATTCAGTCACGTCTTCATGGATGGATGGCCACCAAAACCTCTGGCAGATCGCATGTTCAGTTTTCCGTTTCCCCGAGTGCCCGAGTTCTCGATGCACCTGCTCCATAATATTTTGAACTTGCACACGTGGTACTATCAACAGTGGTTGTTTTGACTCGCTGACTATAAATAGTGTGTCCCCATACAATCTCAGGCTCCTCCACTTGGTACAAAGACGGCGTGTCGCTGGGGAATGATCCTTTAACTCTGCCGCAGAAGGTTTATCGTTTCCGTGTAGTTGTCGTAGGTAAATGAACTGCAAGTCAGGGTCTGTTGCTTGAAGAGACGGTCAGTCGATCTCTGGGGCTGTGCTAAGGACAGCGCTAATGGTATTAGGAGCATAGGGTATACGAGACAGAGAGTCGGCGTTTGTGTGACGGCTGCCTGGTCGGTATTCGCAAGTAAAATCAAACTCCTGCAATCTCTCCTGTCAGCGTGCCACCTGACCTTCTGGTTCGCGAAATGAACGAAGCCACTGTAATGCACGATGGTCTGTGCGTACACGAAAAGGGCACCCTAGGAGATAGTGACGAAAATGTTGCAAAAATTTTACCAAAGCCAGCATCTCTCGGCGCGTCGTAGAATACCTTGTCTCTCTTTTATCTAATCGCTGGCTAGCGTACGCTGTGACCCTCTCCTGTCCATCTTGTGTTGTTTGAGAAAGGACTGCTCCGATTGCTGACGAGCTAGCATCAGTGTCAAGTATAAACTCACCTCCTTTATCTGTAGTGTCTGGAAAAGCTAGTATGGGTGGAGCAGCAAGACTTGATTTCAGGGTGTTAAATGCTTGTTGACATTCTGTGGTCCACAAAAATTTTCGTCCTTTATGCGTCAGGCTATGTAAAGGTGCTGCTAGGGATGCGAAATCGCGCACGAAACGTCTATAGTAAGAAGCGAGCCCCAAGAAGCTACGTACCTCTTCCGCAGATTTCGGCTGTGGCCAATTAATAATGGCGCTCGTTTTTTCCTTATCTGTTGCTACCCCATCTTCTGTAATGCGATGTCCTAGAAAGAGTACTTCTTTCTGCAAGAATCGACATTTGGACGGTTTCACCTTTAAATTGTGCTGCTTAATACGCTGTAAGACTGCCTTTGAGTTGGCATTATGCTGTTCAGGCGTGCTGCCATACACAATAATATCATCAAGGTAAATCAAACATTTGTGTGGTACCAGGCCATGTAGAACCGTCTGCATGAGTCGTTGAAAGGTTGCTGGGGCATTAGTTAACCCGAAAGGCATCACCTGTAATTCGCAGAGACCATTTGGCACAACAAATGCCGTCTTTTTTCTATCCTGAGGTCGTACTTCTACTTGCCAGTATCCGGATGCTAGGTCTAAAGTCGAAAACCAACACGCACCTCTCATAGCATCCAATGTTGTATCAATCCGTGGTAGTGGGAAGGAGTCGCGCTTTGTTATAGCATTAAGGCGACGGTAATCTATACATAATCGAAGGGAGGAGTCTTTCTTCTTCACTAAAACAATGGGTGAAGCCCACGGTGATGAAGATGGCACAATAATCTTTTTCTCTAACATCTCTTTTATCATTGATTCTAACTGAGGCTGATAGTGCACCGGTACTCTTCGGGGTGGTTGACGTAATGGCATATGATCACCTGTGGGAATAGAGTGTTGTACTGTGGTCGTCCGATTACCAGAGATATTCTCTGAGAAAACAGAACTAAATTTTTGAAGTAAGGAAATGGTTGATAGACGGACATCCTCTGATACTTGTTTATTGGTTTGTACCTGGTGTATGACTTCCGACACCCCTACGTGAGCTACCAACTTAGTTGCGTTCTTAAGGCGATGTGTTGGAATGGTTACTTCCCCGATTCGAGCTTCCGCCTTAGCTACATGTATAACGACGTCGTATTTTGACATGAAGTCAACTCCATGTATAACATCCCAGGTGAGTGTGTGGCATACTAAAAATTCGTGTAGGAATGAGTGTTCATTCACCGTTACCTCCAACCACACCTTAGACCGTACTTCCAGAAGGTCACCACCGGCTGTTTTTAGTGTGGAGGAACATGGTTTTTGTCGGTTTATGCGATTCAATGTGCTTAAGAACCCTTCTCTCACAATGGATACTGAAGCTCCTGTATCCAGTAGGATAGTAGTCTGTAGCCCCTGTAAACTACCAGCTATGGTTATCGGATATACTGATTCAGAATAATATGAAGACAAATGGGAAAAACTGGTCTCACCTGGCTTCCAGAACTTATTGTGCCCACACTTTCGGGCTCTCCGGCCAAAGCGTTGGCAGTAAAAACACTCCATCTTCCGGTTATGTTGACTAGATCGTAGCGACTGTCTGTCAGGGCGCCGTTTGACCGCAGAAATAGTTTGAGTGAAGTCGGACTGACGTGGTTCTCCAGGGTGGTCAATAGCATTCGCTGACAACTGCGGTGTATTGACAGCGTTTGATAGCTTGTCTGCGGCAACGAACCGGAGAATTGTGGTTCTTAGGTCTTGAATGCTTTTTGGTGGCATGTACAGAAGGTGCTGTCGTAGTGCACCTGGCAAAAGGACTTCTGTAAATCGTGCGCGTATTATTTCTTCCCGAATAGAGATATCTAAGCTTGGAAAGGCTACTACTGCTGCTTGCTGCAGGGAGTGTAGATATTCCATGGGTTCCTCACTCGTTTTCTGGTGACGCGATAGGAACTGCATGGTCCCCAGCTGCGTGTCTACTGTTAACGAAAAGCATTCATCAAGAACCTTCCAGTTTTGGGCAGATGAGTGGCTTGCGGTAAAACCATTGGCAATCGCTCTTTTTGCCGCTTCATCGTCTAAACACGACAGGAGGTAGTCAAAATGTTCGGTAGCTGGCACCTTACGTAGATACGTCGTAATCCTGACCTTCCAAATAGCATATTCCGACGAGACTCCCAGTAGTGGTGGTTGGCGGATGATTGCACCGGTTGCTGGCTTGCTTGGAATGACCGGTGGTTCCTCATAGTTTTCATCGCGTTTTGACGTAAACACCTCCATCACCACTTGTAGCGCGTTGTATTTCGACGTTTACTTGGGAGCAGGAGCGACCTGAAACAGCAACACAACAGTCAGGACAGACAAGTGCTTCGGAAGTGAGAACACGGTGTGCTGGTGCAACAGATATATTTTGAAATTGAAAAACGCGGTTTTTAGTACAAAAGGGGAAAGTTATTACAAAATAGTTTTACTCGTTATTCTGCAGGTTCAGACCGTGTAGGGCTTGTTCTTCTTCTTCCAGTACATTCACTCTTTGTTGACCTGCAATGAGAAATACAAACTCACATTATTAATGTTGCATGTAATGATTTTTATTACCGTTACACTTTCTTACGCTCTGCCCTTATTGCCTGTACTCGTTGGTATGTCTCGGTATTCTTTCGATACCACGAGATCGCCAATAAATATACTCTATCTGGACCGCTTACAGTCTTCTGGTTCGCGAGTCATCGAAGGGCGCGTAATCTTATTGTAGTGGCGATCATAGTCAAACGCGACTCGACGCCATCTTCAAATCCACACAATTGCATTATTATTTCTGAATACAGGCTTTAATAAAGTGTTTGACTGTTAACTTTTAGTTAACTTCTGATCAGTTGTATGATTAATTTGAACGTCTAATGTGTATATCCTCATCACTCTCCTTTCTTTGTTTGTCTACCCATCTACTTAACGATTTACGGTGTTTCATCATTAGGTCGGCTTATAAATGTTTCAAATATGTCGACTAAAGGAAACCCTGAATAACTTGAACTCATTTCAGCATAGTTTGAAGTAATCCTGGACATAGTTAATCCTTAGAAGATTGCCAGATACCCTGGTGCGAGTAGACATAAACTTAATCCAATTACTAAGAGGTTTAATTACGGTATTGATCCATGGTAATTGATTCTCCAATCCATTTGTTTTCATTCAATCCTATCGTACTTTGGTGCTATTTATTACTACTGCACATGTTAGATAATTCTATTGTTCAAATACTCACTAAGGAACCGTGCTATCCGAATTTTTGTATAACTCATTCGTCTGTGGTCATGAAGCCAAAAATAACAAACAAAACACGTTTGCATCGCGGATTCTGTGACATTACTGCTGGGGATAATGACTCGTCGCAAGTTCATGAGTAAGCACATTTATAGAGTATTAAGCAGCAGCTTTTGCACTCCTTTATTATCCGGGAAGTATTTTATTTTGTGATTAGAGTGGAAATTCAATAATTCATTTTGTCCTGTAATTCAGTATTATGGTTAGCACATTCTGATTTTCGTACTTACTCTAAGGTACACGAATTATAATAGTACATTATGTAGCGGTAAATAAATCCCAAAAATAAGTAATTCTGTAATTCCTTGACATCAATATAGACCTTATTTGTTTTACCGGACAGACTCTAGCTGAATGCGCTCCGTCACACATCCACACCAGACCGCGAGTGAATATGCCGTGTAACGCATCCCATGCAACTAACAGCGGGCTTAGATCTATTTGCTTGCATTCTTCATCTCAAACTGCATGGTGATCAATAAGATTGTCAAATACCTCGATTTGTCTAGTTGTTGTCATCTACAGGGAACCCAATATTGATCTCTCTAGTCGTCTCAGATATACTTATTACCTCATTCTAGCAGATTTGAATCTTCCTAAATTCGACTCCACTAAACACATGTACATCATAGGTTACGGATATACTGAAGCTCGGTTCCTCAACCACATTGAAGAACTGCGATTGTTCGAAAGTGTGCAGTTAGTAACTCATTGAAGAAGTAGTCAGATGCCGTCACACGTAGACTGCATATTTGCAAGCGAAGAATTCCTCATTAACAACCTCTCAATCCTGGCCCCTCTTTGTGAAAGCGATCATGCCGTCATAGCTTTTAACTATATTAGCAACCCCAAGCCGAAACATCCTACTAACAACAGGCGTCAGAATTACCAAACTTTTGGATATGTCAACTTTGCAGGTCAATCTACAGAAGGTAGACCGAGAAGCTCACCTTCAACATGGTGTTAATGCTCATTGCAATTTCTTGCTGGACACGATCTACAAAGCAGTCTGTTCCACTAACGTTCCACAAAAATTACAAACAACATGCAGTCATAAAGAATCACACTCTTAGATTGCTAAGACACAAAAGGCAATACTAAGAGGGATATAAACGAACTAATGACAACAGTACATATAGGCAGTTCGAACAAGCAAGGAACCGGTGTACAAAGGCGACAACAGAAGATAGGCTTCGATAGCGGATAAAGCTAGTAGATAGGTTTGTCTCCAATCCAAAAAGCTTATTCCGTCATGCAGCCTCTCATCGACGAGCCAAAACCACAGTTTCCCAACTACTGAGTCCTAATGGACCAGCCAGCAACGACGGTGACGCCACCAATCTTCTGGCAGAACTGCACTTTTAGACACTTCAACCGACCCACACTAATTATATTGATGAAAGCTTTATCTGCAATTCCAAAGGACTCCCAGAAGTGAACATGAGCACTGATTTGGTGTATTAGAAGCTGCAGCACCTAAACAAGGATACTTCTCTTGACCCATATATGGTTCATTTTGCTATGCTGAGGGAAATGGCTTCGATCTTGGAAAAACCGATTAGCCTGATATCCTGATATTCGCTAAGATGAGGCATATTACCAGAAAATCGGAAGCTGGCTCACACTACACCGATTTTCAAAAGAGGGAAACTCAGAGAACCTTCAAGCTACCAACCAGCAGTACTTCTCTCAGTGCACTCAAAAATTGTAGATTCCTTGGTATGCAACGTTCTAAATGACTACTTTCTATCTTTAAACATCTCTTCACCCCAACAGGACAGTTTCAGAAAATATCACTCCTATATAAAACAACCTGCTGACCGCGATGGACAGATGGACAACCATCCTTGATCACGAAGGGAAGGTTAATGTCATACACCTTTATTTCTCAAAAGCTTTTGATAGGGTCTGTCATATCAGTTAGCTCAAACGAATGGGTATCAAGTCACCACTATTTGATTAGCTTACTTCGTGTCTAAAAAGTCGTCTTTTTGGGGTTAGGGTAAACTTCAATTTTTCTCAGACTACGAAATATCTTGGTGGGGTTACCCAGGGTTAATTACTAGCACCCATTCTTTTCTTTATTTGTGTAAATGGCTCTCACCAACTGGTATCATCTGAGTTATCACTTTCCATTGACGATATCAAACTGGAGAGAAGTTTGAAACCAAGAAGATCAGCTCGTAATTCCGGAGGACCTGACTGGAATTCAAACTTGGGCAGATGACAATAAAACTACGTTTAACACTTCAAAGTGTAAAGTAGTCCTCCTGAGACATGTTGCAGACTGTGCATAAAACTAAGGTAACTCACCTCTAGATGTATCCCAAGTTGAAAAAGTTCTATGAGTGTTGGTACCCTACAAGTTGAAGTCTTAGGCTAACTGTTGTAAAAATGCCTTTCCAGAAAACCTTACAGTGGTAACGTTGAGACACATTTCTAGCGATTTCGACGGTAGATTGTTCCACTTGATATTCAACGGTTTTATTCGACCCCATTTATAGTATAGGAATATAGTATTTACTCCCCCACTCACAAAGAATAAGAACTGGAATGAATCAGACGGTGAGCCAAAAAATCAGTTCGTGGACTCAATTTTAAGCCTTATTAAGAGCGTCTCAACTCACTAAACCTTTACCGAGTAGAGAATGGGCGTCACTGATTGACATACAGTATCCTAAACGCTTTTGGTCATCCACTTAAATACCTACTTAAGCTCAGTCCCAACACAAAATTAGGGAAACACTCAAGAACATAGCAGAGCAAACCAACAACACACTTTTTAATCCCTATGAGTCTTTAAATTCTGTAATTTATTGGCGCCTGAGCTAGTCTAGAGACTTTCCAGGAGTCCTTTAAAAGAAAACTTTACATATTCTTATAAACTACGGACAATATTTCACCATAACATATAGATAATTTTTCTTCTCCGATGTCAAATATACCTAGGCTCCTACATGGAGGCACAGGTCACCCACTGCTACTAGATACAGAAGTCCGTTAAGAGAAAGCTTTCTCTATTCCGTCCGGGACCATTTGAAACCGTACGGAACCATTTAAACCTAAATACTTTTGGATCAACATCTGTTTTAATAAGAATTAACTCGAAACCACTTAACATCCTGTGTTTTCTTTCTCGTAAGACTTCATAAGTGTGACAAACTGAGCTTTGGAACATTGAATAGCATATTGTGTCTCCTTGACAGTTGCCAGGCTCTCACCCGGGATGTACCAAGTCCCTCGTCACGCGCGGCAAAAGTTGTTTTGGTTTTTATGTTTCGTCCTTGTTTCCATATCTTGGGGATTCGTATTCTGGACAGGAGCTGTGATAGTTAAGCGAAACTTAGAGTCCAACTGATAAAATATCATTCAAGTTGAATGGAGCTCATTGATCCCCAAAATCCCAGGCTTTTAACAAATCTCGAAGTTCTGAAGCTTATCAAAGATAAACTTGAATCGAAAAAGAAAGTCAGACGCCAGCAAACGCTATTGTATACAAGCGCAAAGTATTTAAATACCAAGTCACCTTGTAGCAAACAAACAGAGTCAGGAGTACAGGGATTTGCTAATGATGTCAAGGTATTTGATTTAACAAAGTCTGAAATCCTAATGCTTATCAATCACTGTCCCAGCAGTCAAGTGGAGCTATCAGTAGTGAGTTATATTGTTTTTGAAACATCCATATATACGATAGATATACGTTCTCACCACGAAATGTATTGTCATTTGTTTTTGTGTACATGTTGCCACTGAAAATAGACATTCTATTACAGTTAGGCGTTTGTACATCCCCTTGAAGATAGTTCTGTCAAACGTCTATGTAACCACTTGGCTATAACTCGATATTATTTGTGGTTGACAGCTCGTGGCACGTGATTACACATCTCATATTTTATTCTCCAAGGCTTAAAGTCAGTCACTTAACATGAAACGTCACTTCGTAGATACTGGTTTTTTTGGAGTAACCTTTCATAATTTTGCAAAATTGTGTACACTTGAAGTATTGGGTTGACTAAAATAGTTCCACAATCATTCTCATAATTCCAGTTAGTCACTTTCAGGTAACTTGGTTTTCCAAGCACAAATGTAGTGCAACATTGTTTACTCACCACTGGTTGCCCCATTAAGCTCTAAAAGTATCACTATTCAGTATAGACATGTAGGTTGATTTTAGTCATAGTCACCAGCCATATTTTCCAACCACTTTTAATCGGTGTGCTTCTTCCAGATCAACTACTTGTAGACAGTATCCAAGTCAGTTGGCTTTTAATTATTTGATTAGATTGTGTAATTCTATGGAAGATACTTCCCGTCCGGTGTTTGCGTTTGTCTGGCTATGGACCGTAATTTATACACTTATTATATGACAGTTGCAATAAGTAGATTGGTGTAAAGTGGTATTTAACAGTTGCTCGAATACTTGGTGAACTAAAATATCATTCTACTATCCACATATTTACCTAAATAGAATGCGTTTCCAAACAAGGTGGTCGCTTTATTTCCAGCTATAGCCTTAATATTTAAGATAAAGATACTCAGCGATCGTGTTTAATTATATGTTCTTTTTTAAAATTGCTTCGCTCACAACAGCTTGTAAATACTGGTGATTCTAGGTGTTGTGGTAGAGACTATGATAACGTTGGTGATGGTTTGAAGTGTATAAGTCGGCGACACCTTTTACTTATGTTGTCTACGTGATTCCCATATGAGACTTTTGTGGTACTAAGATTAGTTGAGAAAGACGGTCAGTTTGTCAGCGGCTATCTTGGTGGAGTTGTATTTTATGCTCTTCGGGGTAAGGTACACTTTTAGGGAAGAAAAAAACCTATCATGGATATTTATTGGAGTTGTACCCGTCTTTTCTATTCAGTAATGCTGAATGATTTGCAGCATTTATTTATATAGTTTCCATGTTATTTTGTGTTGTGCTTTTCATGATACCTAACCTTTAGTGCAAAGATTTATTTATTATTTAAACACATAAATATTGGTACAAGGAAGCACCAGATAAATATGCGCCTCACAAATCTCATTTGATTTGTGTGAGGGCTGTGATACTGCCCAGGTGCCCAAACTGAAGCAGGTGGTTTTCTTAGGGGGCCACACCCCGAGCCTTTGACCTGAAGGTCTAGTCCACAAGGCAGTGGAGCATCGTAAGAAGATGCAGTCCCATGGTAGCCGGTGACCAACAATTGGTTCATACGCCATTTGTTCCCTCAGGATATTGGAGCCCATGTGCACCATCGGTTTTGAATCCGTGTTTTCCAACTCCCCTAGATGAACATTCCGTGTCCACCAACCCGGTTAAAGCGCCGTACATTCGCTTTTCGTCCTCTCAATTTTGTAAACAACACCCCCGCCATGAGAAGGCAGTGAGTAGAACTTCCCTGGCAGAAGCCGCACAACGCTTTGCCGTGTGAGAGCATTTCGAGAGAGGGCCCTTCCCACTCGGCCGTACCAGGGCACTTGGGGTCTTTATTCAACAACTCATTTCGAAACGTACCAGTATAAACCCACAATTACATGGGGCGAGTATATAGTACGTAACAGATAGAATTAATTTGTTGAGAATGAAACGCTTCCAATTCTCACTTCGTTTCAGTGACCAAAATGTTCTTTTTGGAACATGGATTGACAAGAGTTGTCTTCATAATGTTTGCTTCAAAAGCCTAGTGTCGACAGTGTATATCGAGAAGTTCTGGAAAATTATTTCGACTGTGGAAGATATTTAGTTAGATTACAGTCAGCATTCTAGTTTTAGTTCCCTGGTTTTAATATAAAAGCAGGCTTGTTTAATACTGGGTTGCAACCAGCAGATTGTTGATTACATTTATCTGGATTTCTGTTGCAGATAATCAGCGATTTGGATTCTCGATTATCTAACAGTCAAGCTGACCAACTCCTACAATTAGTACAAAAGCATTTTCCCGATGGTGTTACTGCAAGTCAAATGATCAATTCCACTGGTACATTAGAGGCATCTGAAGATGTCACATAATTATTACTACTTGTATTTATCTCTCATCCTAACATAAATATATTTTACTAGTCTTTCAATTTTTCGCTAGTTATAGATGGGAAATTATGGAGTAATGTTTAAATGGTTCGAAATGAGCATCTTAATCAAGTCCTTTCAAACTATCAACTTTTGTCATAAGCTTTGTTTAATGAGAATTCATTCTTCAAAAGTTGTATATAGCATATACGTATGTAGATTCTTTTCATAGCTTTATTTCGAAAATATCAAACCCTGCAGAGATTCGATAAAAATATGGGAATGCACAGTATTCTGGCTCAAATGTCTCCCAACTGAAGTTGACGAGGTATATGTTAATGATGGCAAATTAGTAGTAATATCAATGATAACAAGAAAAATTAACAAAGGTTACGGTTTGAGTGGATTAAATGCGATTAGTGAATAAGGAGTATGAGATTTTACGATCTCAAATTTGGAGGAAAACGACGAGTAAATATACCCACGGTACTGCGACGGATTTCGAACTAACAAGATAGGCTATCTACCATTCATTAGGATTGTGGTGTGAATTTCGTTTCGGGTCCATAGACTGTTGGGTGTTTTTTAATTATTTCAAATGAACTGTTAGTCACCATTGTACGTTGGTGTAGGCGGCGGTCAAGTCTGTGTAACAAGTATACCAGCCACTTCAGTGGATAAAGATTTACGGCTTTGTTAACCGATTTACCATATCTCTTTGGTACCCTACGTCCATTGGGTTATTCCATTAGCATGTTAGTAATTCTATAACCAAATATCAGCAAAGTATATCATAAGACTAGCAGGGCTGACGTCCCGTGTGCTCGTCATATGATAGATGAATGCTTCTCCTGTGTCACTGGTGGGGAACGATGAGATCTTCGTATTCGTTCCAGGACCCCAGCCAATGACCTCCTAGGACTGGTCCACTCGACCGTTATCTTGAGAATATATTCATCATATCCCTAAAATCAAGCACATATAATGGGGCACACAATATTGTTTACGAGATGCTTGTTAAATCAGTGATAACTCTACTACATGGATGCTCACATCCTCAAATTTAACACTACTATTATCCATGCTACTGAATCCTGCTGTGATATTCGCCCAGATACGTCTTGGGTCTAGTTTGTGAACTAACAAGTACTTCACTGTCTTTCCATTCGCACGACTCTCGTACTGCACTGGGTAATAATGTTATACGAAAGTGAGGAGAACCACTTGATATAATCGGGGGTCGTTAACACCTAAGACTGTTATGCACGCCAAGTTGATGGCCATCGGTTGTAAAATATCTGTATATTTCGAGGGACACGTGGAAATATCTAGGATATGGCGTGAGGGTTCATACAGAAGTATTGAAGATAACACCGAAAACTTTCGGCAGTATATTCAGCACTCGCTGTCTTTTAGTTTTAATTAGATCATCGAGCCGAATTAGTCTTTTCCCACTTCATTCCGATCATCACTTAAATTCTGTTTGTGGACAGCTTGGGCTGAGTCCTCATACCACGTTCTAAGTCGTACATAAGCGGCGACGGTACCACACAGCTCCCATCTACAGTTGGTATTATCACATCAGTTAAGACTAATGAGATACCAACCTAAGGCTTTATGGACCAAAAACGCTATCTTACGTAATATATGAGAGAGTATTTGAAGAGGTAATAGGCATCAAGCTTGGGTTTGCGACTTAGAGGACAATGAATAGAATTGCAAACATCCCATTAAGATGTGTGATCAAATCGATCAAGACCGACGTAAATCGCACTGTACCCTCTAATGCTCCAAATTATATATCCTACTCTCTGTCATGTATTTTGATTCAAGCACAAAACTCCAAATTACTCAATATGAAACTATTTGAGGTCATTTTAAACGGCTGACAACAAAGACAGGATTAAGACAGACTAATAAGATAAATCAAATGATTTCAACTAAACAAACATCATGCTAGCTAAATCACTTAACCAACAGATAATAGATCATACCAGTGGACGTCTTTAGAAGAACCCCCAAAACCTGTCATCAGACAGATAGAAGGTCCAACCTGAAGACATTACTTAATGCATGATGGATTTAAAAGACAGAGAATAGGCCAATGATACAAATTTATTAATTAATGAATTGAACTGGCGGTTGATGCAATCTTTGGCCACATATCAGCGCATTCTTTAGCCACAGGACCGGTAATTGCCGAGCCTGAAATGAAAAAAGTAGGGTTTACTTTACTGGATGACTTGACAAGTGAAGTGTTATGTTCTTTCTATTAAACGTCTTTAAAAAATCAAATTAACATAAGGTAATGGCAAAAACCTTACATAGTGATTATTCATGAAGACGGAAATGAATTACGTTTGCTTTGAAAGTAATGGAAGATTGCATACCTACTTAAAACTGAAGTTCAACCAACTTGTCAGACTAACATGTAAAACTACCAGTCAGTTTGTAAGTGCTAATAATATTTTAGGGCAGGTACGTAAGGTCATTAAGCCTTACTATTTAATGGAAACAATAGGCACGAGATTTTATTCAATACACCAATTTACTGAACTTAACTAGCAGTAGTACTCTTGTTACTGCGTGGACTATTTCTTTGAAGTCTCCAACTAGATTACTGTCTAATCAAGTAATATAGACATTAGTGAATGCTTTAAACAGTAATCGTTAACAAACTAGGCAGTCATAGCACGATCGACGATTATACATTTGGCGGACTACGTCACGAAAATGCGAAATCAGTCACAACTTCGTCTGGGTTAGTAACCCTCACTACCTTAATATTTGAAGATAAATCCTGGTCAAACATGACTCCAGTAAAATGCACAAACAAGACGTGAAAGCAGCCAGTTAAAAGTCCAACAAGAACACCGTTTAGTAAGACAATTTATTTAGAAACAGCCGGAAAGAACACTACAAACAATCGTATGTTGACCGATTGAGAACACGCAATGTTTCCTTAAAGTAACATTAATGACAACTGAATTCCTTATTCAGTGATACTATCATTCCTTTTCGGTCTCACTAAATGAAATCTTGAGATGCAACTATCTAATACTAAGAATGCTATTAAACTAATCCATGATATAATCCACTTACAATCTAGGGAACAATTGAAAACCTTACCTGTAGCATATTTCTCGAAAGGTAAGGGTAGCACTATCAAAGAACTCACCAGATTACCATTGATTATATGTTGGATCGAATAGTTTTTTCTACTACGATGGAAAACTGTTAATCTATTATTCTTGATGTGACTTCAGACAAATGCAAATTCAAGCTCTAAAGGATCGATTACAAATATAGAGGCATTGAAGGTTACTAGGTAATGAGTCTTTGAATGATATACAAAAGGTTGATTGGAAAGAGTTAATCGTAGTTCGTCCGAAGCATTAACATGATCACTTATTGAACGGTCTAAGTAATGTATCTGGATATATTTCAGAACCTGAACTCGAGTCTTTCATAAGATTCTGTCACCTTAATTTAGTCTATCGATGATCCTGTATCCGATCATGAGAATATATCTGCAAAGACCTCACTACCGGGTTTTTAGTTAACGCAAGCATACTAATTTAACGTGAATAAACCTGTAAAGGGCATGGTGACCCTAACATAGTGACAAAAACAAGAAGTTAAATTCTTTAAACTTCACCTTTAAGTTCTCCCTTGTTGTTGACAATCACACCAGCGTTATCCTCGAAATAAATAAACACCCCGTTTTTACGTCTGAAGGCCTTACGTTGTCTGACAACTACAGCATACAACACTTTTTTCCTTAGTTCTGGTTTCCCTTTTTTAACTGAGCAAACAATGAGGTCACCAGTTGCTGCTGATGGAAGACGGTTCAAGCGACCTCGAACGCCAAACGTGGCTATTACATACAAATTTTTGGCACCACTATTGTCAGCACAGTTCATTATAGCTCCAACAGGAAGAGCCAATGAAATTCGGAACTTTCCACCAGATGAACCACCCCTTCCTAGTTAAATGAAAAGCTATAGATACAATCTGGACGAAACAGGCTATGCATCAAGTCTAATGCTAAACAAAACGAGGAACTCACCACGCTTCGGCATGATGCAGGTCTAACCGCGGTTAAAAAGTATTGACAAAGTAGCACAACCTAAGTGTGTTTGTGTAAACATCATTCAATGTAACATTGAATCAAATTATGACAGACGAAATTTGTGAACTATTTATGTGATTCTACCACATGTTTAAGATCATTAGGTGACATGCTTTATGACAGTGACTGGTGTCCACGAAAGGAAACCGTTTAGACAATAAAAGCTAATGGTCTAAAACCTAGTGTTGTTGGTAAACACTGGTACGACTAGCTGTTTCCAAAGCAATTGGTTCTCGTTGCAGCGGAATTGTTTTAGTTCAAATCCATAATAAATAGGTAATGTCAGACACTTTTTGTGATTGTTACGGTTCAAATGATTCTGGACGGAAGAAAGCTTACCCTTAACGGACTTCCGTATCTAGTGGCACTGGATCACCGATACCTCTCGGTAGGAACTTAGGTATAAAAGATGAAAAAGGAAAACATGTTGACTCGATGGATACAGTGAGGATTTTCCGGTTCAGCTTTAAGGACTATGTAGGACAAATTTCATGTATGGGTTCGGTTGCACACTAGCAAATGTAAGTAAGCGAAGGAAAGATGACGCATAGTGGAGATGGCTGGGAAGCCAACTCGCTATGAGCAAGCATTAATCAACATTTATAGTCAGACAAAAATGAATGACAGACATGCGATGAATAAGGTACGAAATGTGCATACACATGCGCTCATATAAAAAATATAGTCAAGGTCAATAAGCGAATAATTAACAAGATCAAAATATGACTCATAACATTATAGGTGAATTGGCTTGTCCAGAAACTAGAATAAACTATATAGGTGTAATATAGTACATGACGTTACACTACTCCCCACACACTGGATCACCGATACCTCTCGGTAGGAACTTAGGTATAAAAGATGAAAAAGGAAAACATGTTGACTCGATGGATACAGTGAGGATTTTCCGGTTCAGCTTTAAGGACTATGTAGGACAAATTTCATGTATGGGTTCGGTTTCAGGTGGTTCAAATGGAAACCTAAACTCTGTACGTTAATTTTCGGCTATCTTTGTCCTCCACATGACCCACTTTTCTTTAAAACACATGAGACTGAAACTGAAACGAAGTTACTGAGCAGAAAACAAACGGAATGACAACGATAGCAGATATTTGTGGTTCATATTAGCTAAGAATATTTGCACAAAGGTCCCCCCAAACCGGGAGCACGTGACTTCTTCAGTACCTTCTGAAGTTATGGGACCAATAGATTATTAGGGTCTGAGTGATTCCTCCTTACTGACAAACTGCCATAAACCTTAACAAAATGGTTTCTGAACAAGTTTCTCCATAATGCATCCGATTATTCACCCAAATATTTAAACAATGTAAAACCAAACAAATGATTGGACAGATAAATCATTTTAGTCTCATTGGCGATTTTCTATGCCTTCATGTATTTGTTCTTGTTAATGCCTTCAAAATTGTTGTACTCATTCTCGCTCAGTTAATTGCTGACATTTACCCATGTGTTTTTCGAATGCGTTTTCCCTATCTCTACGTTTGATTATCTGTACATGTCCGTATATTTTATTCATCGTCTGTTCAGCATGAACAAACTAAATACTGTTCAAAATTAATTATCTAGCTCAAGTTAATTCTGTCTACTGGTATGGCTGTTTGCGCATGTTTGAATGTCCGACAACTGGTCTCCTGCCTACATTTGGGAATAGCTTTTTCCTACCACTATTATGTAAGTAAAGTTAACTGAAATATTGTATACGTAATTTAGTCTGAAAATAATATTATAGTGGAGTCAACCAAGGGCTTAAAGATATAATGGATATTCAGTGTTTGATAAATCTGTTGTCTGTAACTTCTATATAGTCGGGGATTCTGAACAGAAGTTAGGAATGAAGAGGTCAAAAGATTTACTTGGAAGATAATCTATGTGTCGGGAAGTATATGATCTAAGGTTATGTGTAGCACGGAGTACTCAGTTGTGAACGGATGTGAGTGCTTTATCAAGAGCTTTCAGCTTACCTATGTATAATAAAACTAATGAGAACCGCACCATTGCCGACGAATTACTGAACTTTTTGCTTTGTAGAGTTATTTACTGTCACAGACATTATAAAACTTGCACTATTAGTTTGATGAATGAGGTGGATAACTAGATCGAAATTCTCAACTCTGTGGGTAAGGTTCCTGTATATGCATCAACTTCTCTTGCTCTTCATTATCGTATAGAGTAGATAGATTTTCGCTTACGAATAGCGCTGAAGATGTCAAATAGATCGAATAACGTCCGCCTATAGGGAGAAGTGATCATGCAGTCTTCATTTTCAAGTTTATTGCTGCAGTGGTTTATCCTAGCATATAGAAGGCCGGTATTGAGGTAATTAACTCCATGGCCTCAACTTAATTTTAAAGAGCAACCTGAAACATTAATGCAAGATGTATGGAGTCACTCCTGATAGCTATACAATGGAGTGGCAGGTGTAGTTAAACATTACAACTCTATTTAAGATGAATGTATGGGCACAGGGTATCGCTCAGCGGGAAATCGAAGCAACTGAGGTAAAGAGCCATCAAGCAAACGAAACGACTGGTCTCAGATGAATATCACATAACGAGAACTCTTCAATGGATTCCAGTTTAATGGCGTCTTGGACGTCTGCTGAACTGTATCATAGGTATTCAAGAATGTTGTCGATAAAACTGTAGAATAATGGTTTACTTCGTTATTAATAACTGCTCTAATAATAGACCTCAACCTAAAATCGTAGATTTTTCACGATGTCACTACCCAATCTATAAGACCCTATGTGGAGGTCACATGGTTGTCTACAACGACTCGTCCCATCGTAAGAGCCACCAACATATAATGGAGAGCCAATCTAGTCTGGCGACAGAACTATATATATTTAATATGGATAGAAGAGATAAGTCACACGAAAATGACCGTGCCTGTAAGGTTAAGCCATGCCATCCGATTAGATCTCGAATGAATATTCCCGCCTCCTCCATTGTTGACCTTCTCTTTGTGTGAATTGTTGAATATCCATTTTCCCAGCTATCTCATGTTCAACTCTGGGGTTTGTGTGGTTAGAACCACTACCACCACAGGACGAAGAAATTACAACTGATTCTCGGAGAACCCAGTATCTGGTGGGATACTTCGATCCTTCTTCCTAGTGACGAGTTACGAACTGTGCCAACATATGTTCATTCCAAGGCCAACATGCATGTTGTAATTGGCTGATCAAAATTTTAGTTGATATCTGTCAACGCGCATAGTTGTGCTTGTGAGCATACCAAACACTAACTCGTTCAGGGGAAAATTAGGTGCCTACAAGAGGTCATTAGAAAGGGGCCACAACAGGCTGTTGACCATATCTGCATGGCCGATCCACTCCGTCCAGGTTATGTGTTCCCGCCTACACGAGATTTCATATAATATGAAAGGAAAAAGAGACAAACTTTTTATGATATAGCTTTCTCCATAATCGTGCTGCTCATAACAAAGGTATAATTGCTGCTGGGAGGAGTTTGGACCACCAGATATCCAGCTAGGACGTTGAGATTTCCAAAACGTTACTTTGTTTTAGAGGATATAGTATCTTTCCTTCAGTAAGTGTCCACTTCCAAATGAATAGCAGTGAAATTTATCCAAAAGACAAAGTCAATATCAACACCAAGTTCCGGCTTGATAGTTTCAAATAAATTGAGCAATAAGTAGAAAGTCTATATATATATATATAGTTATATCCCAAAGAGTAGAAACATTATATTTCTATATAGTTAAGATCATGAGTCAATTGAAGCTAGACCACCGTGGAAAACCTGGAAGCACTGGACGGCCGTTTCGTCCCATTGTGAGACTCCTCAGCAGTGTGCATCCACGACCCCGCCTCGCGAGATTCGAACCCATGACCTACCAGTCTCGCTCCAGAGCACTTAACCGACAGACCACTGAGCCGGCATCCAACTATATAAAATTACTAATATCTCCACAAAACCCCCTTGTGACATTGCATTTCTGTCATTTCGTGACCTAAAGTAAGCCACTTCTTCATAGTAAACAAGGAACCCAAATAAATCAGTAAAAGTTTAAGTAGCACGAAAGAAATGATGCAAAATATCTTTTGTACAACCAAACTCATAATAGGTCTGAATATGTCAATTCCAAGTTCTTCTTGGTCAAGGTGAATTTGCATTAATTTGTACTCTGATGTGAGTATTAGAAATGTGAAACCGGAGGTGATTAAACAACTTAGAGACCAAACTTGTTGATCACAGATCAGACACCTTGTAAACTTTTATAAACCTGATATTAATCAGTGACTGGACGGTGGTTCACAATTTAATACATTTGATTTACAAGTAAAGCGCCTAAACGGTTGGCTTTTAGAAGTACGAACTACAATGAAATTATGGTACTGTAGCAGCTTTTATGTCGTTACATGCCTCCGGGATTGATTCTAATATTTAGGTAGACTTCATCAAATTAAACATCACGTGAACACTGAATTACTTCCACGATACTGACAACTTTGTTCTCTTCATAAGAAATTGTGATATTTAGTAAATAAACTCCTAAAATCACGTCCTTATAATTGTAAACCTATTATTCTCATGTGTGATTGTGTGGGTGTTTAAACTATTATTATTTCATTTAATGCCTGTGTCACTAATGGACTGTTCATCATGTAGTATGAATTAAGTTAACGATTGCAAGGAGTTATATGTTGAGTAGACACATTTGCTGCCTTTGTTTATAATCTTTTAGTCAGTCTGACGAAACGAACCCATGAAATCTGAGAATCTTATGTACCCTGAATCAACCGTTAATATACCTTTCCTTCAGACGCGTTAAGCCGATAGAATATATATGAAGTAAGTTGGATCAATCTTTCATCTACACCATCAACTGTGACATGCAGATATAATGATTTTCATAATTACACCGAAATATCATAGATCTCTTTGCGAGAGGTTGGATATATAATCAAATTTATATGTAATATCTATTATTTATTTGTACTAATTAGGAATAGACTTCACTTGCAGTTAATTGATACCTACGTTATTTCGAGCGTTTAATTAAGCACTACGTACATCGTTCAGTTTTCTGTTTTATTGGACACGGTTTTTGATCGGATATTATAAGTGTTATAATATATTTTCAGGGTACTCTCCTGTAAATAAAACCATCATCCTGGGTTAATTTCTAATGCCCAAGAAAGCCAAAAAGGAGAAATAAAGGCTAAAACGTGGGAAACCAAGGGGAAACGAGCCGAAAATTATCATTTTTCTCCTGAGGTAGGGAAATGGTACGACATTTCCCCCTTTTAGTCGCCATAGGTTTGAAATGTCGCTGAATCTACGCCAATTTGTTTCTTTTTCGTTTAACGACATACGTAATTGTATTCTTTTTGTCTCAGTTTACGTAAAATTATGTACTCTTGATCCGGACTTCTAACATGTTTGCCTTCACTTTCATCACAAAGAAACGTTTAGACAGAGTGAACTGGCTTTAAAAAGTATACATGGTTAAAGACATTTATTTCAAGAAAGTTAAATAGCGTTATAAATAGCGTTATAGATTTATGCTACTTATAAACTTATAAGTAGATCAAATAAAACAATAAAATAATACGGAATTTACACTTTTGATATGTATGGGTTATTTTTGAGTGAAATAACTCATTAGTCACTTGTTTTACCTGGAAGGTTTAAAGTTAAAAATTTGTTAATATTAAACAAAAAGTTTCCTTATGAGTTACAATAGTGTGAATGTTTTTAAAAACTATATTTATCTAATCCAAGCATTCCAGCTCCATGCTTAAATGGTATCCCGGTTCGTCGATAAAATGAATCTTCAATAACACACTGACGTCCAAATTTTCTAGATTGTGCAGTTGATTTACTAATTAAATCAGCATGACCCCAACCATATTCCATTGAACTAAGTACAGGAAATTGGAATTTGTCTTCTAAATTTAATTTATAACGATCATGAAGATAACGACTTCTGAAAATACGAAAAAATTATAAACAGACTTCAAATGATCATCTTATGGATTATGACTTAGTGTTGACATGCAGAAACCATTCATAGCAAAACTAAAACAAGTATTATTCGGATAGTTGTAATACGATTTAAAACTGTTACTCTAGCATGACTTTTATATGATAGAATAAATTTACAAACCAGGCTGATGTATTTAATAGTTGCAAGCGTGAGTCAATTGAAGCTAGACCACCATGGAAAACCCGGAAGCACTAAACGGCTGTTTCTTCCTATCATGGGACTCTTCAGCAGTGTGCACCCACGATCCCGCACTCTCAAGAATCGAACCCAGGACCTACCAGTCTCGCGCCAGAGCATTTAACCACTAGACCACTGATCCGGCATCCGATGGTGTTTATGTCTAACTCTAATCAATCCACGAAGTTGAGCGACCGTTCACCAAATGCATTTCTCTCTCTAAGGTAAATAGGTTGATTGAAAAGCCTTTATTGTAACTCTGAATAACATCATTAATGTGTCCTTCTGTTTGATGTTTATAATGTTCTAGAAAGAAGTTAGAATTCATGTTTGGTTAGACTTTTGATAGAACTATCTATTCACTGCTGACTACTCAAGCAAGTGTCATTATTAGATTTATTGTATAGATAGAAATAGATAAGAATGATTGTTTGTCAGAAATCTTATTATATATCCTGGTTATTTGACCTTTTGTATCTATGTTCACAATCGTTTACAAGCTGTTTAGGTTTATAGTGAAACATGACATTTTTTCAATCAGAATAATTTTCCTTGTTTTGCAGTGTAGACCATCACGTCGGGCTTACCAGTGTAGACCATCAACGCTGATGATCTATGTCGAATGATTGGAGGTCTACTCGAGTAAGACGGGAACGCTGTAACGAATAAGCTAACTTCGAAGTCACACCTCGCGACCAGCACCTAACGTAGATTGCCCCATCGAAGTATCAAGGGACCATGGATGCTCTGAAGACTGTACAACACAAAGGACGTTATTACAGGAATATATTAGTTAAAGTAGATACAAGCGAAAGTAGAACCACTGCCACATGGGCCAGTTCATGGCGTATGATTAACTGATGCGTGCCGATTATCCTTGACCTTGACGATGATCGATGATCTGTTCGATATTTTGTGACCTAACTGCCGGATGATTTGGCTAGGGTTTAGTGACATTTCACTGGCCCTACACCAGCTTCTGGCTTTATACCTGAGTTTTCTTTTCAATTTACTTGCATTTCTTATGTATATGTATATTTGAGCACTGTAAATGTACCAAGTTTTAACACTTCCCCCTACCTTATATTATTGTGACGGAGATCACTTCTGTACTAATGTTTCAATGAACAGTCTCCGTTTCTCCCCTTTTCAGTTACTTTCTGAGCATATGCATTCTACCCTTTTCAAATAAAATCATTTACAAACCAATTTTGCATTAGACTGAACGGAAATTATGATAGCTGAGGTAGAACCATATCTATGCTTCTTATAGATACTACGAGGCTTGTTTAATACATTTTCTGTTCTATTCATAAGTAAGCATAGAAAAAGATAGCCGACTGTTCTATTCATTTATCATATAGAAGAAAGATTCCTGTTAAGTTTATGTAGAGATGTTTTCAATATCATCATTTACTGAAACTGCAATGTCTTATCTATAGTTATATGACAAATAATAATCAATGTACAAGGGTTTATATTATCCTATTGTTGATATTCAAGATTCAATTTTGACCAATATTAGTTGACATAGGAATATATCCTAAGTGGATGAACTATTATAACCGTTTTGCATTATGATGTTGGTGTTAGCCTCCAATTCAAATAATAATAATAATCATCATCATCATCATCAACACCTGTTACCCCCAATGGAGCATAGACCACCGACCAGCATTCTCCACCCCATTCTGTCCGCCGCCTTCTTTTCTAGTTCTATCCAGTTTTTGTTCATTCTTCTCATGTCTGTCTCTATTTCTCGGCGTAATGTGTTCTTTGGTATTCCTCTTCTTATTTGGCCTTGAGGATTCCATGTGAGTCCTTGCCTTGTGACGTAGTTGAATGCTTTCCTCAATGTGCGTCCTATACACTTCCAACGCTTCTTCCTGATTTCTTCCTCCACTGGATGAAATCTGGTTTGTTTTCTCCCACAGTAACTTGTTGCTGATGGTGTCTGGTCAACGGATCCGAAGTATCTTGCGTAGACAACTGTTAATAAACACCTGTATCTTCTGGATGATGGCTTTCGTAGTTCTCCAAGTTTCCGCCCCATACATTAGAACTGTCTTGACATTTGTATTGCCAATTCTGATCTTGTTGTTGGTTGACAATTGTTTTGAGTTCCAGATGTTCTTCAGTCTTAGATATGCTTCTCTTGCTTTGCCGATCCGCACCTTCACATCTGCATCTGATCCACCATGTTTATCAATGATGCTGCCCAGATATGTAAAGCTTTCCACATCCTCCAAAGCTTCTCCATCAAGTGTAATTCGATTGCCCAATTCAAATATATGTCAACAAAGCGTTGGGGTGATGCAGAACACGTCTCGCTAAAGACAAGAAAGGCTCAGGAAAGGCTAAAGAGCGTTTGATCAGAAGTTTTGTTAGAAACATCACGAAAATGAAAAGTCACATGTAGAGTTTCTGATTGGCTGATTATTACACTGCAAGTATGTTTAGTAGCATTCCAGAATTTTCAGGAAAACCCAAGGACTTCTAAAATACTATAAAAATCCTATATTTTCTGTACATGAATGAACCTTTGGAGTAAAGTGACTCCCGCACACTTTGTGCCTTTTCTTTCGTGTTCTAGTCTTTCTGTAGTTCTAACTTGAGGGTTACGAGACTAGCTTAGGATCCCAGTATAGCGTTTAATTAGAAAGACTTATCACAAAGACTGATAGAAGCTGCAATTGGTGTTTTCGGACTCGATTGGAAAGGCTAGGCGGACAAGGGACCAATAAGGACGATAAACTGCTCATACTGGTCGAACCTCATTGTTTTTGGTGTTAAGATTAGATAAGTCATATTCCGATTGGCGGATAAATCATGTGATAAAAGCCGGACATAAAATCATAACGAATTGGCATACGGCCTCTTTTATTTTTTTATAAAGTCATAACAGAAGAATGAAGATTTTTATTAACTAGTTAATGTTGTTGCTAGGGTAACTATTTCTAAACAAACAGCTCATACATAAATTAGTAAATTGTTGTAACTTTGATTTCATATCAATTTCTGATCTACAATCCCTTCAATTTGATTCATTCTATCTTGGAGATAAATTTTGCAATATAAATCTTCTAAGAATGTGTACACGGAATAGATATGATGTTCATGAATTGCCCCCAAATACCATGGTATAGCAGAAAGGGGACGGTAGAGTCCGCTTTCCCTCTCGAAAGTTCTCACATGGCCATGTTTATACAGTCACTGACAGGAAAGTCCTACTCACTACGTTCTCGCGATGGGCTTGTCGTTCATGAAAGTGAGACGACGAAGAGCGAATGTCCGGTTCTTTAACCAGGTTGATGGATACGTAAAATTCACCTAAGGGAGTTGGAAAACATTGATTCCAGACCAATAGCGTACATGGATTCGAGGATCCTAAGGGAACAAATGGTGTATGAATTTACTGTTGGTCATTAGATACCATGAAACTGCATTTCCTAACTTTCTTTAACTGCCTTGTGGATTAAACCTGTTCTACGAAGTCTACTTTCCTATTTTCATTTCACTCAACATTGGTATCTTTCAAGTTAGATTGTCTGTATTACTGGATGACTTAAATAAGTCATTCATCTAATATATGAGCAGTAGTTTGTTTCATTTGTCCTAGAATTCAGTAAAGACTCAATTCTACTAATCAGTTGTAGCAATTATGATTATGATCTTTCATGGTATACGTTTCAATCTCAATAAGTAAGAGATCAATTATGAATACCATCAAGTTATTACTGATCAAATTAAAGCCTAAAGATGTTCATCTATGAGATCGAAAAATAAAACATTATCATTCATATTCACTTGGTATTGTGTGTTTGAATCTTCCGATTGATGTTTTTAGGACTGCAACTGGTCAGTCTCTTATTGACATATGTGCATACTGTGCGTATTACCTCGATATAGTCTAAATTCACAAGCATGGTAAGCAGAGATGGGTAGTTGCTAGCAGTGAAATCCAGGACGCGCGTTTCATCCCGACGAGTCCCAAATAGCACGAAACGCGCCTCCTGGATTCAACTGTTAGTCACTATCCATCTTTGCTTACCATTATCATTCATAACTTATTCTTATTCGTTTAGCAAGTTTCAAGGAGTATAGAATAAATAAGAGAAAACTAAACTAATACAGTTACGTATTTAAAAGAATAATTGGAATAAGGAGTTGATTACAAATGACTGATTGAATGGTTATATGATTCTCAGGTAGATTTACATGAAGTCATTATTTCTCTGGGAGGAAATGTATGATTAGATATTGAGAAAGGCTATTTTTGATTCCAAGCTTTTTGACTCATAAAGAGAGACGATTGATGTCATTAGTTCCTGAATAGCTGTGTAATTCACGGGTATATGGTAAATCGTAGAAAGTATAATCTACATAACACATTATAGTGATTTCCACTGTTTATAAATCATCACTTATAATGAAATTGACAGTGTTCTAAGACTATAACTGAGTTATTTACCATTTTATTGAAGAACTCATATATCTTACGTCATACATCTTGATTCTAGTTTTGCCAGACATATTCAATGAAACCTATTTGTTGAGTAAAAATTAATACCAGATATCAATTTGGAAAATACAGCATGTATCAATCAAATTACAATTGATGAAAAAGCTTTGGAGGATGTGAAAACCTTTACATATCTGGGAAGCATCATCGATGAACACGATGGATCTGATGCAGATGTGAGTGAGTAGATAAACAAAGCAACACTAGCATATTTATAACTGAAGAACATCTGGAACAATTGTCAACCAACAACAAGATCAGAATTGGCAATACAAATGTCAAGACAGTTCTAACGTATGGGGCGGAAACTTGGAGAACTACGAAAGCCATCATCCAGAAGATACAGGTGTTTATTAACAGTTGTCTACGCAAGATACTTCGGATCCGTTGACCAGACACCATCAGCAACAAGTTACTGTGGGAGAAAACAAACCAGATTTCAT